>NC_057814.1:98410518-98671341 GCF_018294505.1 Triticum aestivum | reverse complement strand
GCACTCTTGTTATTTACTTTTGATATAAGCCCTTTATGTGATGTCGCTTAGACGTCTGACTGTGGCACTCTTGTTATTTACTTTTGATATAAGCCCTTTATTGGAGTCGCTCAGACGTCCGACTGTGGCACGCACTGTCGTTTATATTCCAATATGAGCCCTTTATGTGATGTCGCTCAGACGTCCGACTGTGGCACGCACTGTCGTTTATATTCCAATATGAGCCCTTTATGTGGGTCGCCCTAACGCCCGACTGCGGCATTGTCAATTTATTTTACCTTTCGAGGCGTCGCTTCAGACACTCGATTGGTCTTCAGTTAGTTCATTGGGATTTTGGGAGGACTACCGTCTGACTTCCTTTTTATTTATCATGCAGTGCAATTTTATTATCTGAGTGCGCATTACAAATCTGCTCATATGCATCATGTTTGCATTTGTTATATCTTATGTCCAAACTGTCTTGCGAGTACTTTCATAGTACTCACCTGGCTTGTTGATTTGGCCAGATGTTGACGGAGGCGATCTTATGGATGAAGAGTTCGAGAGCGAGTCCGACGCCTAGAGGAATCCCAGTCAGTCCCGTGCGATCCTGGAATTGGTCACTTATATTATATACGCTTCCGCTACCCAGAATAAAAGTCCTCGAGCCTCACTCCGACGCTCGATGAGTTGTAAGATTTAGGAGTCATGTCATCCACTTCACTGTGACACATCCACCACCACTTTTATTACGAGTCAGTAGTTATGCCACCATACCCCTTGTGTCATATCCGCCTTTATGTAGAATATCGGCGTGCTTGTAATAAATTGTTGAGCAGCCTCAGCTCAACCCTGTAAAATATTTAGTACTTCTGGATTTCTGTATCAAGGATTTGTCTACCAGTGAGAAGGATTCTTCTATACTGGTCCAATAAAAGGGACGGTTTCTCAATAAACATTTTATTGGAAAACCGGTCCTGACATATCCAGCATGCATCTAGAGTATTAAGTTCAAAAGAACAGAGTAACGCTTTAAGTAAGATGACATGATGTAGAGGGATAAACTCATGCAATATGATATAAACCCCATCTTGTTATCCTCGATGGCAAGAATACAATACGTGCCTTGCTGCCCCTACTGTCACTGGGAAAGGACACCGCAAGATTGAGCCCAAAGCTAAGCACTTCTCCCATTGCAAGAAAGATCAATCTAGTAGGCCAAACCAAACTGATAATTCGAAGAAATTTGCAAAGATAACCAATCATACATAAAAGAATTCAGAGAAGATTCAAATATTGTTCATAGATAAACTTGATCATAAACCCACAATTCATCGGTCTCAACAAACACTCCGCAAAAGAAGATTACATCGAATAGATCTCCACAAGAGAGGGGGAGAACATTGTATTGAGATCCAAAGAGAGAGAAGAAGCCATCTAGCAAATAACTATGGACCCGAAGGTCTAAGGTAAACTACTCACACATCATCGGAGAGGCTATGGTGTTGATGTAGAAGCCCTCCGTGATCGATGCCCCCTCCGGCGGAGCTCCGGAAAAGGCCCCAAGATGGGATCTCACGAGTACAGAAGGTTGCGGTGGTGGAATTAGGTTTTTGGCTCCGTATCTGGTAGTTTGGGGGTACGTAGGTATATATAGGAGGAAGAAGTACGTCGGTGGAGCAACATGGGCCCCACGAGGGTGGAGGGCGCGCCTACGGGGGTAGGCGCGCCCCCCTACCTCGTGCCTTCCTGGTTGCTTCCTTGACGTAGGGTCCAAGTCCTCTGGATCACGTTCGTTCCAAAAATCACGTTCCCGAAGGTTTCATTCCGTTTGGACTCCGTTTGATATTCTTTTTCTGCGAAACTCTAAAATAGGCAAAAAAAACAGCAATTCTGGGCTGGGCCTCCGGTTAATAGGTTAGTCCCAAAAACAATATAAAAGTTTATAATAAAGCCCAATAATGTCCAATACAGAATATAATATAGCATGGAACAATCAAAAATTATAGATACGTTGGAGACGTATCAAGCATCCCCAAGCTTAATTCCTGCTCGTCCTCGAGTAGGTAAATGATAAAAACAGAATTTTTTATGTGGAATGCTACTTAGCATAATTTCAATGTAATTCTTCTTATTGTGGCACGAATGTTCAGATTTAATATGATTCAAGATAAAAGTTTAATGTTGACATAAAAGCAATAATACTTCAAGCATGCTAACCAAGCAATTATGTCTTATCAAAATAACATAGCCAAAGCAAGTTATCCCTACAAAATCATATAGTCTGGCTATGCTCCATCTTCCCCACAAAAAATATTCATATCATGTACAACCCCGGTTTTAGCCAAGCAATTGGTTCATACTTTTTAACGCGCTTCAGCCTTTTCAACTCTTACGCAATACATGAGCGCAAGCCATGGATATAGCACTATGGTGGAATAAGGTATAATGGTAGGGGTTATGTGGGAAGACAAAAAAGGAGAAAGTCTCACATCAACGAGGCTAATCAACGGGCTATGGAGATGCCCATCAATTGATGTCAATGCAAGGAGTAGGGATTGCCATGCAACGGATGCACTAGAGCTATAAGTGTATGAAAGCTCAAACAAAAGAAACTAAGTGGGTATGCATCCAACTTGCTTGCTTACGAAGACCTCGGGCATTTGAGAAAGCCCATCATTGTAATATACAAGCCAAGTTCTATAATGGAATTTCCCACTAGTATATGAAAGCGACAAAATGAGAGACTCTCTATCATGAAGATCACGGTGCTACTTTCAAGCACAAGTGTGGTAAAAGGATAGTAACATTGTCCCTTCTCTCTTTTTCTCTCATTTTTTTGGCCTTTTCCCTCTTTTTTTTATGGCCTCTCTTTTTTTTAGTCTGGAGTCTCATCCCGACTTGTGGGGGAATCATAGTATCCATCATCCTTTCCTCACTTGGGACAATGCTCTAATAATGATGATCATCACACTTCTATTTACTTACAACTCATGAATTACAATTCAATACTTAGAACAAAATATGACTCTATGTGAATGCCTCTGGCGGTGTACCGGGATATGCAATGAATCAAGAGCGACATGTATGAAAGAATTATGAATGGTGGCTTTGCCACAAATACAATGTCAACTACATGATCATGCAAGGCAATATGACAATGATGGAGCGTGTCATGATAAATGAAACGATGGAAAGTTGCATGGCAATATATCTCAGAATGGCTATGGAAATGCCATAATAGGTAGGTATGGTGGCTGTTTTGAGGAAGATATAAGGAGGTTTATGTGTGATAGAGCGTATCATATCACAGGGTTTGGATGCACCGGCGAAGTTTGCACCAACTCTCAAGGTGAGAAAGGGCAATGCACGGTACCGAAGAGGCTAGAAAATGCGGAAAGGTAAGTGTGCGTATAATCCATGGACTCACATTAGTCATAAAGAACTGATATACTTATTGCAAAAAATTATTAGCCCTCGAAGCAAAGTACTACTACGCATGCTCCTAGGGGAAGGGTTGGTAGGAGTTAACCATCGTGCGATCCCGACCGCCACACAAAGGATGACAATTAATAAATACCTCATGCTCCGACTTCGTTACATAACGGTTCACCATACGTGCCTGCTACGGGAATCACAAACTCCAACACAAGTATTTTTCAATTCCACAATTACTCAACTAGCACAACTAGGATATTACCACCTTTATATCTCAAAACAATTATCAAGCATCAAATTTCTCATGATATTATAATTAAAGCAAATTGCCATGCTATTTTAAGACTCTCAAAATAATATAAGTGAAGCATGAGAGATCAATAGTTTCTATAAAACAAATCCACCGTCGTGCTCTAAAAGATATAAGTGAAGCACTAGAGCAAAATTATATAGCTCAAAAGATATAAGTGAAGCACATAGACTATTCTAACAATTTTTGAATCATGTGTGTGTCTCTCAAAAGGTGTGTACAGCAAGGATTATTGTGGTAAACTAAAAAACAAAGACTCAAATAATACAAGACGCTCCAAGCAAAACACATATCATGTGGTGAATAAAAATATAGCTCCAAGTAAAGTTACCGATGGAAGTAGACGAAAGAGGGGATGCCTTCCGGGGCATCCCCAAGCTTTGGCTTTTAGGTGTCCTTAGATTATTTGGGGTGCCATGGGCATCCCCAAGCTTAGGCTATTGCCACTCCTTGTTCCATAATCCATCAAATCATTCACCCAAAACTTGAAAGCTTCACAACACAAAACTTAACAGAAAATCTCGTGAGCTCCGTTAGCGAAAGAAAACAAAAAACCACTTCAAGGTACTGTAATGAACTCATTCTTTATTTATATTGGTGTTAAACCTACTGTATTCCAACTTCTCTATGGTTTATAAACTATTTTATGTAGCGACCAGACCTCAAACAGTCTAGTCTCTGTGCATCAGTGTCATCCCTGGATCGGTAATGCTGACACGCATAGTACTTGAAGGATTTATAACAGAGTAGCAATCACACACTTATTACACCGGATATTCTCAAGAGAGAACTATTTACAAAAAACATGGCTTAAGACAATCTAATACGATAACAGCGGAAGGCTTGGAAGATAAAGTGAGTCCATCAACTCCAACGGCATCACTGAGTATAAGACCACGACCTATGGCACCTTACTCGTCATCTGAAAAGTCTGCAACATGAACGTTGCAGCCCGAAAACGGGTCAGCACATGGAATATGCTGGCAAAGTAACACATAGAGAGTAATGAGCAGAATAATGCTAACACTACATGCATATTTGGCTGGTGGAAAGCTCTATGGTTACAATTTTGCGAAAAGCCAATTTTTCCCTACAACAAAGGTTTAATTTTATTTAAATATTATGGTGGTTGTTAAACATTGAGAAGGTTCACCCAACTCAATCCCAATTAAGTAATCTTCATTAAACCCAACAAATTTAATTAAGTAACATGATGATGAGATTCACATGATAATCCAAGAACTAGATACTCAAGATGTCCATAACCGGGGACACGACTAACCATGATTAGATTGTACACTCTGCAGAGGTTTGCGCACTTTTCCCCACAAGACTCGATCTCCTCCGTTGGATTTCTCGCACTTCATGATGTTTGAGAAACGGATGACCGAGACACAGTCTTTCAGAAGCGTTAGCACCTTACGATGGGTAGACAGTTACACCTACTTTCCCCAACATCTGCTAGTCTACCACTTTAAGAGTTCACACGACTTAATCAACTATGCTAGAGCCCATAATAGCTTGTGGCTGCACATGGAAGTTTCTAGCATGAATAATCTCATGATCCCTTTGAGCCTGGGTGGCGGTCCATAGGAGAATCACACGGTACCCCAGGATTTCCAAAAAAACAGGCAACACTGGGTTCCCCAGGTGCCTCAATCCGCCCAGATGTGTATTTAAGTAGCCACCTTAAGTTAACCATTACTTAACAATCTCACATCTGTCATGTAATCACTCAAACCCAATCCACGTCTACGAGCATAGCATAGCAATATAAGCAAACGTAGAAGTAACTCCCAAGGGTTTGAAATAAAACAGGTAATAGGTACTACCTCATCTACTTCCCAAAACCCATATATTAAACAGTTCCTAACCATGCAATAGTTTGAGGGTTGATCTAATGCAATAAAACTGGGTGGTAAAGAGGTATGATCAAAGTGTTACTTGCCTTGCTGATGATCCGGGAAACCTAGAGACTCGTAGTAGCACGCTGCGCACTCCGGGTACTCTATCGCAAACAAACAATGACATTCATAAGAATTCAAGCAAGGGTGCACGGGTAAAACTCAAATAAGAGATCTAACCACAAAGTTCAACTTAAGAACTCCGGTTGGCAAAAAGAATCAAATCGAACGAAGCAACAAAACTCAAACGGCGAAAGAAACAAACTCCATTTACTAATCTAGACTTTTGTCAAATTTTACAATAGCAAAACTTGTTTGAGTTGGTTAAACAGAAAGAGGGTTTCAAGACGAAACCTCTAGGCGCTGATCGCCTGATTCCGATGAAACTGAGCGGAAAGTTATTACTAAAACGAAAATCGGATCAGAAATCGCGATCGAAAATAATCGCGAAAATCCGAGAAAAAGAAAAACTGACGAACAGGCTAACGAACGAACGTTCGCTGTCTGCGGTTAAACGACGAAAACCGTTCGTTAAACAAACATACGTACGGAAGACGCAAATAACTAAACCGAGAAACCGATGAACCGATTAAAAAAACGGATCTAGGTTTTAAAAAAAGAACTGTTTTATGAAAAAACGCGGCGGCTACCTCGAGTCGGTGAGATCTCCGGTGAGGCGGCGAGGGTGGCGGCGGGACGGGCTCGGGCGGCACGGGATGGCGGCGGGTCGGCGGCGGGGGAACGGGCGGCGGCGTCCGGCGGCGGCGGCTGGCGGCTGGCGGGGGTCGGGCTAGGGTTAGGGTTTAGGTGGCAGCGGGCTTCGTGGGCTGGGGGGCTTGGGGCGGCGCTATTTAAGAGGGCCGGCTGGGCGGAGTCTTGGCCGGTTACGGCCCGAGTCGGTTTGACTTTTTTTTAAACAATTCAGACGTGCATAAAAAGAATGAAAAGAAATACTAAACAGACTCCAAAAATCCTGAAATAAATTTTCCCCGTTCTCTAAAAATAAGCCGGACAACATGAACATTTATTTGGGCCTAGAATGCAATTTTGAAAAACGCATATTTTTCCTAGGCAAATAAAATAGAAATAAAATCCGAATAAAATCAAATATTTGTTTTTAATATTTTTCCTCCAATATTTCATTATTTTTGGAGAAGTCATATTATCCCCTCTCATGTATTTTGATATGAAATATTTTCGGAGAGAAAAATAATTAAAACAAATGATCCTCGTTTCGATATTTGATAAAATTCAAATATGAAATTCGTGAAATCCCCAACTCTCTCTGTGGGTCCTTGAGTTGCTTCGAATTTTGAGGATCGCAAACCGAAATGCAATAAAATATGATATGCATGATGATCTAATGTATAACATTCCAAATTGAAAATTTGGGATGTTGCAAACCTATCCCCCTTAGATGAATCTCGCCCTCGAGATTCGGGTTGGCTAGAAAATAGGTGAGGGTGATCCTCCCATAGGTCTTCCTCTCATTCCCAAGTGGCTTCATCTTCAGCATGGTGGCTCCACTGAACTTTGCAAAACTTGATAACCTTCCTGCGAGTGACTCGGCTGGCAAACTCGAGAATCTTGACTGGTTTCTCCTCGTAGGTCAAATCGCTATCCAACTGAATCGCTTCCAGTGGTACAGTGTCTCTCAAAGGTATATCAGCCATCTCCGCGTGGCACTTCTTTAACTGAGAAACATGGAACACATCGTGAACTCCTGACAATCCTTCGGGCAATTCCAACTTGTAAGCAACTTCTCCCATACGTTCCAAAACTTTGTATGGTCCCACAAAACGTGGTGCTAACTTTCCCTTAACTACAAAACGGTTAACTCCTCGAAGTGGGGACACACGAAGATAAACTCTGTATCCGACTTCGTAAACTGTCTCCTTGCGTTTAGAATCCGCATAACTCTTCTGCCTGGATTGGGCTACCTTGAGCCTATCGCGAATCAACTTCACCTTCTGTTCAGACTGTTTAATCAAATCTGGTCCAAACAACTGGCGGTCTCCAACTTCATCCCACAACAACGGTGTCCTACACCTCCTTCCGTACAGAGCTTCGAAAGGGGCCATCTTCAAACTGGATTGATAACTGTTGTTATAAGAGAACTCTGCATAAGGTAAATTATCATCCCAACTGGATCCATAATCTAGCGCACAAGCTCTCACCATATCTTCCAAAATCTGATTGACTCTTTCCGTCTGTCCATCTGTTTGCGGGTGAAAAGCTGTACTGAAGTCTAGTCTGGTACCCAAAGTCTCGTGCAACTGATGCCAGAACTTTGAGGTAAACTGGGTTCCTCTATCTGATACAATGGTCCTCGGAACTCCATGCAGACATACGATCTTGGTCATGTATATCTTTGCCAACTTAGCACTGGTATAAGTGGTCTTTGCTGGGATGAAATGAGCTACCTTCGTCAAAAGATCGACTACAACCCATATCGAGTCATAGCCTGAACGAGTCCTCTGCAATCCCGTGATGAAATCCATCCCTAGCTTATCCCACTTCCATTCGGGTATCGGCAATGGTTGTAGCAATCCTGCTGGTTTCTGATGCTCTGCCTTCACTCTCTGACATACATCACAAACTGCTACATACTCCGCAATATCCTTCTTCATTCCGATCCACCAGAAACTGTCCTTTAAATCCAGATACATCTTGGTATTTCCTGGGTGAATCGAATATGGTGAATCATGGGCCTCTTGCAGAATCAACTTCCTGATCTCGTGATCATTGGGCACATATACGCGGTCCTCAAACCATAAGGTATCGTGCTCATCCTCACGAAATCCCTTGGCTTTTCCTTTACTCATCCTTTCCTTTATCTCGGCAATCTCCTTGTCCATCTTCTGAGCTTCTCTGATCTTATCCATCAAGGTAGACTGAATTTCCAAGGCTGCTACTTAACCTCTTGGAACTATCTCCAAACGCAGCTCGCAAAGGTCTTCTGCTCACTCCTTCGGTAACTCTCCGGTCATGAGGGTATTTACATGACTCTTGCGGCTCAACGCATCAGCTACTACGTTAGCCTTTCCTAGGTGATAATGCAATCTCATATCATAATCCTTAATGAGCTCCAACCATCTCCTTTGCCTGAGATTTAACTCCTTCTGCGTGAAAATGTACTTCAAAATCTTGTGATCCGTGTACACCTCACAATGGTTTCCGATGAGAAAATGTCTCCATGTCTTCAACGCATGCACTACGGCTGCTAACTCCAAATCATGTGTAGCATAATTCAACTCATGGGGTTTAAGCTGTCGTCAGGCATATGAAACAACTCTTCCCTCCTGCATAAGTACGGCTCCAAGTCCTCGACGTGAAGCGTCGCAATATACTTCATAATCCTTGCGTTGATCTGGCAGAATCAACACTGGTGCTGTAACTAAACGTTTCTTCAACTCCTGAAAACTGGCCTCACATTCCTCAGTCCAATTGAACTTGGTGTCCTTCTTCAACAATTCCGTCATAGAATTTGCAATCTTTGAGAAATTCTCAATGAATCTCCGGTAGTATCCTGCGAGTCCAAGAAAACTCCGGATCTCTCCAACTGACGTGGGTGACTCCCAATTTGTCACAGTGTTAACCTTGGTGGGATCTACTGCTATTCCTTCCCCGGATATAACATGTCCAAGGAATCCAACTTCCTTTAACCAAAACTCGCACTTGCTGAACTTGTCATATAACTGATGTTCTCTGAGCTTTCCAAGTACCAAACGCAAATGCTCCTTATGCTCTTCTTCATTCTTCGAATAGACCAGAATATCATCAATGAACACTACAACGAACTTATCCAAAAACTCCATAAACACTTTGTTCATCATGTTCATAAAATAGGCAGGTGCGTTAGTCAGACCGAATGACATAACGGTGTACTCATATAGCCCATACCTTTGGTAAAAGCTGTCTTAGGTATATCCTGCTCTCGAATCTTCAACTGGTGGTATCCTGACCGCAAATCAATCTTGGAAAATACTTTAGCTCCTTGTAGTCGGTCAAACAAATCATTGATCATCGGCTGTGGGTACTTGTTCTTGATTGTTACTTCATTCAATCCACGATAATCAACAACCGTCCTCAACGATCCATCTTTCTTCTCCACTAGAAGTACTGGTGATCCCCAAGGTGACGAACTTGGGCGAATATATCCTTTATCCAGTAACTCCTTAATCTGCTTCTTAATTTCCTCCAAATCCTTTGTGGGCATTCTGTACGGTCTCTTAGATATTGGCCCTGTGCCTGGCAAAAGCTCAATCAAAAACTCAATTTCTCTATCCGGTGGCATGCCTGGCAACTCCTCTGGAAATACGTCAGGGAAATCCTTCACCACTGGTACTTCCTCCTGTACAACTCCTGATAAGGAATTCACTTGAGTCCTCTTCGGCACATGCCAGGATACATACTTAATCCTTCTTCCTTCTGGGGTGGTAAGCAAAATCGTCTTACTGGCGCAATCGATGTTTCCTCCGTACATCGATAGCCAATCCATTCCCAAAATCACATCCAAACCATGGGACTCCAAAACTATTAGGTCTGAGGGGAAAACATACCTACCTATGGCCAATGGCATCTGAAAACATCCTTGGCTTGCCATATACTCTGCTCCTGGCGAGGTTACTAACATAGGTGTTCTAAGAACTTTGGTGGGCAACTTAAACTTATCCACAAATCCCCTTGATATGTATGAATGCGATGCACCAGTATCAAAAAGAACGATTGCAGTAAATGACTTAACCAAAAACTTACCTATTACTGCATCAGGCTGGGCTTCTACCTCCTCCACGTTAACGTGGTTCACTTGTCCTCTGTTGAAAGGGTTCGGCTTCTTCCCCGAGCTTCCGTTGCCATTCCCATTCTTAGCTTCAGGACATTCATTGGCATAATGTCCAGTCTTCTGGCATTTGTAGCAAGTGACGTGGCTCAGAACCTTCTTGGCTGGGGTTGATGGGTTGGAACGGTTATGTCCGTTGCTTCCTCCGTTACCATTCCCATTCTTGGGGCCACTGTGGTTGTGCGAACTCTCTCCTCCATGGGTATGCTGAAAAGGTCCTCCCGGGTTCGGGGTAAATCGAGGCTTCTGATAAGCTCCAGAATTGTACTTCCCTTGTCCATACTTCCTCTTACAGCTCTCAATCTGCTGCTGCTTCCCTTCAATCATGAGAGCTCTGTCTACCAACTCCTGGTAGTTGTTAAAAGTTGCCACCATCAACTGCATGCTCAGCTCATCATTCAGTCCTTCCAGAAACTTCTCCTGCTTAGCTGCATCCGTAGCAACGTCATCTGGGGCATAACGTGCTAACTTACTAAAATCCTCCACGTATTGGCCAACGGTACGTCCTCCTTGGCATAAGTTGCGAAACTCATGCTTCTTCATGGCCATAGCTCCTGCTGAAACATGAGCAGTGTGAAAAGCTTGCTAAAACTGGTCCCATGTGACAGTGTCAATGGGGTGAGTGGTTGTGTAATTCTCCCACCATGATGCTGCGGGTCCATCAAGCTGATGTGCGGCAAAACGCACTCTCTCCGCATCTGTGCATCCTGCAGTGGTCAACTCCTTATCAATCTTGCGAAGCCAATCATCTGCAACAATCGGCTCGGTGCTACTGGAGAACACCGGCGGATTCAGCCTAAGAAAACGGGCTAAGTGGTCAACTGGTGGGGGTGGGGGTGCTGGTGGGTTGTTGTTATTGTTGTTGTTGTTCCCCTAGTTCTGAATTAGCACTTGCATCAGGGCATTCTGCTGCTGAATCAACTGAGTGATCTCCGGTGGGAAAACAAATCTGGTGTCGCGTCTCGGAGGCATCTGATGGGTTTAGAAAAGATGAGAAAATAGGATAGAATGAGATCTAGAGGGAAAACACTACCCATATGCACATGAGACAAACACAATCATATCACTCCAATCAATTCAAACACGGCATACAACTGATCTAACTATCGTTACAAAGTGCTTGGACTATACTATATACATGGTGGAATACTACTACTGATATGGTGGTCGACTAGAAAAATTGATCGGTCGAAGACTCCATGAATCTGCTCCGGCTTCATCCCCCAAATCATCATCACTGGGGTCCGAGTCGGTGTCGTCGATGATGATGTAGTTCTCCGGACAAGTAGAATCATCGTCTTCTCCTCCTGGCGCAAGGTCTCCCATGAAAACTCCTAGCTTCTTTGTCAGGTCGCCATTCTTCTCTACTAGTGCGACGATTTCCTCCAGATAATCTTCGCGTGTAGCCTTGAGTTCTCCCTCCAGCTCTATGATCCTTGTCGTTGCCTTCTTCAAATCCAGCATGCCTGCGCACATCTAGTTCTCCTGCCGACGAATGTGCTGGTTGAACTCCTGAATGAAAGCTGCAATAGATCTATCCTTCCTGGTGCTGATCATCTCACATTGCTCGTCTCGGCGCCCAATAATCTGATAGATAGTATCCTTGAGATCATTGTGGTGAACTTCTCCAATGCGTCCCATGGTAATGTGAGCTACCATACTCTTTCCTAGACTCCAGGTTGGTGCATCGAAAGAAAACTCTATGGGCTCAGTGACTGGCATGAACGTCCTTCCTGGAACTTGAACTTGAATCATCCAGCGCTCCTCTTCTGGTAAAGTGGCGTTGTAGGTCCCGGTGAAGCTTGGTATTCCGATGTTCAGGTACCTAGTAACTTCCTTCAAGTGTCATCCAAAAGGTGTATCCTCATCCGGTTGCGCGAACTTGTTCCTTGCATCCACCATCCTAAAAGAGTGGAAGAAAGGAGAGGAGTCGGAAATGAGAAGAGAGTAGTGATCTAGGGCTTTAGCTTAGTGGTCGTGTCCTACAGTCAGTGTGTGCTCTGATACCATCTTTGTAGCGACTAGACCTCAAACAGTCTAGTCTCTGTGCATCAGTGTCATCCCTGGATCAGTAATGCTGACACGCACAGTACTTGAAGGATTTAAAACAGAGTAGCAATCACACACTTATTACACCGAATAGTCTCAAGAGAGAACTATTTACAAAAAACATGGCTTAAGACCATCTAATACGATAACAGCGGAAGGCTTGGAAGATAAAGTGAGTCCATCAACTCCAACGGCATCACTGAGTATAAGACCACGACCTATGGCACCTTACTCGTCGTCTGAAAAGTCTGCAACATGAACGTTGCAGCCCGAAAACGGGTCAGCACATGGAATATGCTGGCAAAGTAACGCATAGAGAGTAATGAGCAGAATAATGCTAACACTACATGCATATTTGGCTGGTGGAAAGCTCTATGGTTACAATTTTGCGAAAAGCCAATTTTTCCCTACAATAAAGGTTTAATTTTATTTAACTATTATGGTGGTTGTTAAACATTGAGAAGGTTCACCCAACTCAATCCCAATTATGTAATCTTCCTTAAACCCAACAAATTTAATTAAGTAACATGATGATGAGATTCACATGATAATCCAAGAACTAGATACTCAAGATGTCCATAACCGGGGACACGGCTAACCATGATTAGATTGTACACTCTGCAGAGGTTTGCGCACTTTTCCCCACAAGACTCGATCTCCTCCGTTGGATTTCTCGCACTTCATGATGTTTGAGAAACGGATGACCGAGACACAGTCTTTCAGAAGCGTTAGCACCTTACGATGGGTAGACAGTTACACCTACTTTCCCCTACATCTGCTAGTCTACCACTTTAAGAGCTCACACGACTTAATCAACTATGCTAGAGCCCATAATAGCTTGTGGCTGCACATGGAAGTTTCTAGCATGAATAATCTCATGATCCCTTTAAGCCTCGGTGGCGGTCCATAGGAGAATCACACGGTACCCCGGGATTTCCAAAAAAACAGGCAACACTGGGTTCCCCAGGTGCCTCAATCCACCCAGATGTGTATTTAAGTAGCCACCTTAAGTTAACCATTACTTAACAATCTCACATCTGTCATGTAATCACTCAAACCCAATCCACGTCTACGAGCATAGCATAGCAATATAAGTAAACCTAGAAGTAACTCCCAAGGTTTTGATAATAAAACAAGTAATAGGTACTACCTCATCTACTTCCCAAAACCCATATATTAAACAGTTCCTAACCATGCAATAGTTTGAGGGTTGATCTAATGCAATAAAACTGGGTGGTAAAGAGGTATGATCAAAGTGTTACTTGCCTTGCTGATGATCCGGGAAACCTAGAGACTCGTGGTAGCACGCTGCGCACTCCGGGTACTCTATCGCAAACCAACAATGACATTCATAAGCAGTCAAGCAAGGGTGCACGGGTAAAACTCAAATAAGAGATCTAACCATAAAGTTCAACTTAAGAACTCCGGTTGGCAAAAAGAATCAAATTGAACGAAGCAACAAAACTCAAACGGCGAAAGAAACAAACTCTGTTTACTAATCTAGACTTTTGTCAAATTTTACCATAGCAAAAACTTGTTTGAGTTGGTTAAACAGAAAGAGGGTTTCAAGACGAAACTCTAAGCGCTTGAATCGCCTGATTCCGATAAACGAGCGGAAAGTTATACTAAAACGAAAATCGGATCAGAAATCGCGATCGAAAATAATCGTGAAAAATCTGAGAAAAAGAAAAACTGACGAACAGGCTAACGAACGAACGTTCGCTGTCTGCGATTAAACGATGAAAACCGTTCGTTAAAATGAACGTACGGACAAACGACCGCAAAATAACTAAACCGAGAAAACCGACGAACCGATCAAAAAAACGGATCTAGGTTTTAAAAAAATGAACGGTTTTATGAAAAAAAAGGCGGCGGCTACCTCCAGTCCGGCGAGATCTCCGGCGAGGCGGCGAGGTGGCGGTGGGACGGGCTCGGCGGCGACGGGACGGCGGTGGGACGGGCTCGGCGGCGACGGGACGGCGGCGGGGCGGCGGGTCGGCGGCGGCGGTACGGGCGGCGTCGGCGGCGGCGTCCGGCGGCGGCGTAGGCGGCAGCGGCGGCGGCGGCGTAGGCGGCAGCGGCGGCGGCGGCTGGCGGCGGCGGCGGCGGCGGGCGGCGGCGGCGGGGTCGGGCTAGGGTTAGGGTTTAGGTCGGGGCGGGCTTCTGTGGGCTGGGGGGCTCGGGGCAGCGCTATTTAAGAGGGCCGGCTGGGCGGAGTCCTGGCCGGTTACGGCCCGACTCGGTTTGACTTTTTTTAAACAATTCAGACATGCAGAAAAAGAAAGAAAAGAAATACTAAGTGGACTCCAAAAATCCTGAAATAAATTTTTTCCGTCCTCTAAAAATAAGCCGGACAAGATGAACATTTATTTGGGCCTAGAATGCAATTTTGAAAAACGCATATTTTTCCTAGGCAAATAAAATAGAAATAAAATCCGAATAAAATCAAATATTTGTTTTTAATATTTTTCCTCCAATATTTCATTATTTTTGGAGAAGTCATATTATCCCCTCTCATGTATTTTGCTATGAAATATTTTCGGAGAGAAAAATAATTAAAACAAATGATCCTCGTTTCGATATTTGATAAAATTCAAATATGAAATTCGTGAATTCCCCAACTCTCTCCGTGGTTCCTTCAGTTGCTTAGAATTTCGAGGATCGCAAACCGAAATGCAATAAAATATGATATGCATGATGATCTAATGTATAACATTCCAAATTGAAAATTTGGGATGTTACATTTTATTAGCCATAGATTCATCAAAATAAGCAAACAACACACGAAAAACAGAATCTGTCAAAAACAGAACAGTCTGTAGTAATCTATAACTAATGCAAACTTCTGGAACTCCAAAAATTCAGCCAAAATAGGACGACCTATACAATTTGTTTATTGATCAGCAGCAATTGGAATCAATATTTTATCACGTTCTAGTGGTTTTTAACAATTATTTTCATGAACAGAAAGTTTCTGGAATTTTCAGCAAGATCAAATAACTATCATCCAAGAGTTCATCGTAAAGAGTTATGTCGATGCAAGCTTTGACACCGATCTGGATGACTCTGAGTCTCGATCTGGATACATATTGAAAGTGGGAGCATTTAGCTAGAGTAGCTCCATGCAGAGCATTGTAAACATAGAAAATTTGCAAAATACATACGGCTCTGAATGTGACATACCCATGGACTAAACTTCTCTCACAAGAAAAACATGATCACACCTTAGTACTCTTTGGGTGTTAATCACATAGCGATATGAACTAGATTATTGACTCTAGTAAACCCTTTGGGTGTTGGTCACATGGCGATGTGAATGATGGGTGTTAATCACATGGTGATGTGAACTATTGGTGTTAATCACATGGTGATGTGATCTAGATTATTGACTCTAGTGCAAGTGGGAGACTGAAGGAAATATGCCCTAGAGGCAATAATAAATTTGTTATTTATATTTCCTTACATCATGATAAATGTTTATTATTCATGCTAGAATAGTATCAATCGGAAACTTGATACATGTGTGAATACATAGACAAAACAAAGTGTCCCTAGTATGCCTCTACTTGACTAGCTCGTTAATCAATGATGGTTAAGTTTCCTGACCATAGACATGTGTTGTCATTTGATGAATGGGATCAAATCATTAGGAGAATGATGTGATGGACAAGACCCATCCGTTAGCTTAGCATAATGATCGTTTAGTTTTATTGCTATTGCTTTCTTCATGACTTATACATGGTCCTCTGACTATGAGATTATGCAACCGGAGGAATACCTTGTGTGCTATCAAATGTCACAACGTAATTGGGTGATTATAAAGATGCTCTACAGGTGTCTCCGATGGTGTTTGTTGAGTTGGTATCACAGAGGTATCTCTGGGCCCTCTCAGTAATGCTCATCACTATAAACCTTGCAAGAAATGTTACTAATGAGTTAGTTGTGGGATGATGCATTACGGAACGAGTAAAGAGACTTGCCAGTAACGAGATTGAACTAGGTATGATGATACCGACGATCGAATCTCGGGCAAGTAACATACCGATGACAAAGGGAACAACGTATGTTGTCATTATGGTTTGACCGATAAAGATCTTCGTAGAATATGTAGGAACCAATATGAGCATCCAGGTTCCGCTATTGGTTATTGACTGGAGATGTGTCTTGGTCATGTCTACATAGTTCTCGAACCCGTAGGGTCCGCACGCTTAACGTTCGATGACGATTTGTATTATATGAGTTATGTGATTTGGTGACCGAATGTTGTTCGGAGTCCCGGATGAGATCACAGACATGATGAGGAGTCTCGAAATGGTCGAGAGGTAAAGATTCATATATAGGACGGTATTATTCGGACACCGGAAGTGTTCTGGGGGTATCGGGTACGTATCGGGTCACCGGAAGGGGTTCCGGGCACCCCCCCCCCCCGGCAAAGATATGTGCCTTATTGGGCCTAGGGCAGGACAGACCAGCCCCTTGTGGGCTGGTGCGCCCCCATATGGGCTGATATAAGTGGAGAAAGGAAAAGGGGAGGAGGAAAGAAAATAGAGGGAATAGGATTCCCCCTTCCTTTCCCCTCTCCCCTCTTTCCTTCCCCCCTCCGGAGATAAGGAAAGGGGGAGGCCGAATTGGAAGAGGCCCCCAAGTAAGATTCCTTGGGGCGCCCCATGGCTATCCCCCTCCCCCTCCCACCTATATATATGTGGGGAGGGAGCGCCTAGAACATACAACAACATTGTTAGTCGTGTGCGGCTCCCCCCTCCACAGTTTACGCCTCCGGTCATATTCACGTAGTGCTTAGGCGAAGCCCTGCGCGGATCACTTCACCATCACCGTCACCATGCCGTCGTGCTGACGAAACTCTCCCTTGACCCTCTGCTAGATCAAGAGTTCGAGGGACGTCATCGAGCTGAACGTGTGCTCAACTCGGAGGTGTCGTACGTTCGATGCTTGATCGATTGGATCGCGAAGACGTTCGACTACATCAACCGCGTTAAGCTAACGCTTCCGCTTTCGGTCTACGAGGGTACGTGGACACACTCTCCCCCTCTCATTGTTATGCATCTCCTAGATAGATCTTGCGTGATCTTAGGAAATTTTTTGAAATTGCATGCTACGTTCCCCAACAAATCAAACCAACATGATGAAAGTGACTAGATGAAATTCCCGTGTACCCTCAAGAACGCTTTCTTATCATAAGAGACCTTTTTGGCCTGTCCTTTTCCCCAAAAGGATTGGGGTACCTGGCTGCACTTTTGTTACTACTATCATCACTTACTCGTTACAAATTATCTTGCTATCAAACTACTCGTTACTTATAATTTTAGTGCTTGCAGAGAATACCTTGCTGAAAACCACTTGTCATTTCCTTCTGCTCCTCGTTGGGTCCGACACTCTTACTTATCAAAAGGACTACGATTGATCCCCTATACTTGTGGGTAATCAATGAACAGGAAAAAATCCTACGGAAGTGTCACTCTGAGGCTTATGGAGGACACCATGCGGGAGACAAAACTGCACACAAGGTATTACAATCTGGTTTTTATTGGCCTACTCTTCTCAAAGATGCTCGTAAGTTTGTCTTGTCTTGTGATGAATGTCAAAGAACTGGTAACATTAATAGATGTCAGGAAATGCCTATGAATTGTTCACTTGTTATTGAACCATTTGATGTTTGGGGATTTGATTATATGGGGCCTTTTCCTCCCTCCAATGGGTATATACATATTTCAGTTGATGTTGATTACGTTACTAAGTGGGTAGAAGCTATTCTAACTAGTAGTGCTGATCGCAACACTTCTATTAAAATGCTTACGGAACTTATTTTTCTAAGATTTGGAGTCCCTGGATATTTAATGACTGATGTTGGTTCACACTTTATTCATGGTGATTTCCGTAAATTGCTTGCTAAGTATGATGTTAACCATAGAATTGCATCTCCTTATCATCCTCAGTCTAGTGGTCAAGTAGAATTAAGTAATAGAGAAATAAAATTGATCTTGCAAAAGACATTTAATAGATCTAGGAAGAATTGGTCTAAGAAACTTGATGATGCATTATGGGCCTATAGAACTACTTATAAAAACCCTATGGGTATGTCTCCCTATAAAATGGTTTGTGGAAAGCATGTTACTTACCTCTTGAATTAGAACATAAAGCTCATTGGACAATTAAAGAGCTCAGCTATGATTTCTAACTTGCCGGTGAAAAGAGGTTATTTGACATACCTCACTTGATGAATGGAGAACCCAAGCTTATGAAAATGCTAAACTGTTTAAAGAGAAGGTTAAAGATGGCATCACACAAGGATACAAAAGCGGGCATTTAACATAGGTGACCAAGTCTTGCTATACAATTCTCTTTGAGATTTTTTGCAGGAAAACTTCTCTCTAATTAAATGGGAAGGGCCTTACATTATCGAAGAAGTTTATCGCCCTGGTGCTATCAAGATCAACAAAGCCGAGGGCAACAACCCGAAGGTGGTTAATGGGCAACAAATCAAACATTAGATCTTAGGTACACCTATAAATTTTGAGACCAACATTATTAATTTAAAAACACTGGAGGAGTAGATAAAGGAAACCTTCCAGAACACTCCAGAACCCTGAAAAGGAATAGGTATGTGATATGGTAAGTAAACCGACTCCAAAAGTTTTCCAAAAGCAATTTTACTCCGTTTTGGAATATTTAAAAAATTAGGAAAATGAAAAGTAGTCTGAAAAGTGCACGAGCGGGCGACAATCCTGGGGGCGCGCCCTACCCCCTAGGGCGCGCCTCCCGAGCTTGTGGCCACCTTGTGTACCCTCTGGACTCCGTTTTCTCCCGGATTACTTGTTTTACATAGTACAAATTAATTATATAATCTCTAGAAGGTTTTGGTCACCGTATTACGACCATATCCTCTGTTCTTGTTTCGAGCTATTTCTGCAGCACATTTAGAGCAATATGTCTTTGCAAGAGTCGATCGGAGAGAGTCGGTCTCTCACCCAACACCGGATCCAAGAGCATACAACGAAGCTAATCCCTTTGGGTGGTCAACGGAGGAAGAGGTAGAAGCAGATCTGAAAAGAGTGGATGCCATGGAAGAGTATCAAGAAGTCACTTCTCTCCCTCGACTTGGAGCCATGCATGTGGAGCTCGATGACTCGAGTCTCCCAAATTCGATCAAACCTCCCAATGCCAAATTTATATCTTACAATAACTTGAAAAAGAGTGTTGCTTCTTCCTCTGCAGCAAGGAAACATCCGTGGGTGGATGGTGCTTTAACCATCACATGGAAGCTCTGCAAGGAAATTATGGATCTCAAGCAGCAAATTAATAAGCTCGAAGAGGACAACCGCATTCTGAAAGGCATCATTGCCAAGAATATTGCACCACCGCCTCCGAAGAAGGATACTTGAGTACATGGGTATGTTCACTCCCCTTGGCTTGTACCAAGCTTGGGGGAGGTGCCCCGGTATCATATCACCATCACATCTTTACCTTTATCATTTTTCTTAGTTCGATCCTTTTGGTTAAATCTTGGTCCAGTAGAATAAAAGTTTTAGTATGATCTAGTCTTTCAGTTTTGCTTTTTGATCTGTCTATGTAATCAAGTGTGAGAGTTATATAATAAAGATTAGTTTTGAGTTGAGGGCTTTGCGTTCTTGCTTTGATCTTGGAAGAGAAAAAAATATAAAAGGAATAAAAGATTATATAGTGATCTTATGGAGAGTGATGACTTCACATATAAGAAGTATGATGCATAAAATTTGTTGCGGGTTGACAAACATAGTATTGGTCATTGTTGCAGTTAATAGGAAGTGATAAAGATAGAGAGGTTTCACATATAAATACATCATCTTAGACATCTTTTATGATTGTGAGCACTCATTAAAATATTATATGCTAATAAGTTGATGTTGGACAAGGAAGACAACATAATGGGTTATGTTTGCTTATATCCGAATAGAAGTTATAATGTCATGGATTCTCCAACATGTTGGGCTTGCTTCTCATCCTATGCTAGCCAAAATTCAGCACTAAGTAGAGATACTACTTGTGCATCCAAAAACCTTGAACCCAGTTTCATGCCATGAGAGTCCACTATATCTACCTATGGATTGAGTAAGATCCTTCAAGTAAGTTGTCATCAGTGCAAGCAATAAAAATTGCTCTTTAAATATGTATGATCTTTTAGTGAGAGGAAAATAAGCTTTATACGAACTTGTGATGGGCAAGAAATAAAAGCGAGGGACTGTATAATAAAGTTCTCTATCACAAGCGGCAATATAAAGTGACGTTCCTTTGCATTAAGATTTAGTGTATCCAACCAAAAAGCGCATGACAACCTCTGCTTCCCTCTGCGAAGGACCTATCTTTTATTTTAAGGTCTACCTTCATACAAGAGTCATGGTGATCTTCACCCTTCCTTTTACATTTTCTCTCTTTGGCAAACACTATGTGTTGGGGAAAGATCCAGACATACATATCCACTCGGATGTAGGTGATCATAAAGTGTTGTTGTTGATATTACCCTTGAGGGAAATGGGTGGGAGGCGAAACTATAAGCCCCTATCTTTCTATGTGTCTGACTGAAGCTTTGATCTCATAAGTATCGCATGAGTGTTAGCAATTATGAAATACTAAAGGATGGTTGAGTATGTGGACTTGCTAGATAAAAGCTCTTACATTGGCTCTTTCTGATGTTATAATAAATTGCAATTGCCTCAATGACCGAGATCATAGTTTGTTAGTTTCCAATAAAGTTTTTCGTTCATACTTTACCTTGTGAATGAATTATTACTTTGGCATAAGAAGTTATATGACAATATGTTGTTGTTTTAAAGATGATCATGATGCCCTCATGTCCGTATTTTATTTTATCGACACCTCTATCTCTAAACATGTGGAAATGATTATCGATTTCGATTTTCTCTTTAGGACAAGCGAGGTATAAGCTTGGGGGAGTTGATACGTCCATTTTGTATCATGTTTTTATGTTTATATTTATTGCATTATGGATTGTTATTTCACATTATGGTACAATATGTATGCCTTTTCTCTCTTATTTTACAAGATTTACATGAAGAGGGAGAATGCTGGCAGCTGGAATTCTGGCCGGAAAGGAGCAAATCTGATATACCTATTCTGCACAACTTCAAATGTCCTGAAACTTTACAAACAATTGTTTTGGAATATATAAAAATATTGGGCGAAGAAACAATATAAGAGGACCCACCAGGTGGCCACAAGCCTGGGGGCGTGCCCTACCCCCAGGGCATGCCTCCCGAGCTTGTCGGCCCCCTGGCCAGCCCTAGTGTTCATATTCTGCTATATGAAGGGTTTTGACCTAGAAAAAAATCACAAGGAAGCTTTCGGGATGAAGATCATCTCTTGTATTCAATCTTTGTCCCCAAACCTCAGATTGGTACATGTGGGTTGCTAGTAGTGTTGATTACTCCTTGTAGTTGATGATAGTTGGTTTATTTGGTGGAAGATCATATGTTCAAATCCTTAATGATATTTATTACCACTCTGATCTTTAACATGAACATGCTTTGTGAGTAGTTACTTTTGTTCCTAGGGACATGGGAGAAGCCTTGTAATAAGTAATCATGTGAATTTGGTATTCGTTCGATATTTTGATGAGATGTGTGTTGTCTTTCCTCTAGTGGTGTTATATGAACGTAGACTACATGACACTTCACCATGATTTGGGCCTAGGGGAAGTCATTGGGAAGTGATAAGTAGATGATTGGTTGCTAGAGTGACATAAGCTTAAATCTGGTTTATGCGTTGCTTCGTAAGGGGCTGATTTGGATCCACATGTTTCATGATATGGTTAGATTTATCTTAATTCTTCTTTCGTAGTTGCAGATGCTTGTGAGAGGGGTTAATCATAAGTGGGAGGCTTGTCCAATTAAGGACAATACCCAAGCACCGGTCCACCCACATATCAAATTATCAAAGTAACGAACGCGGATCATATGAGCATGATGAAAACTAGCTTGACGATAATTCCCATGTGTCCTCGAGAGCGCTTTGCTTTATATAGGACTTCGTCCAGGCTTATCCTTTGCTATAAAAAGGATTGGGCCATCTTGCTGCACCTTTGCTACACTTGTTACTTGTTACCCATTACCAATTATCTTACTACCAAACCATCTATTACCGATAATTTTAGTGCCTGCAGAAAATACCTTGCTGAAAACCGCTTGTCATTTCCTTCTGCTCCTCATTGGGTTTGACACTCTTACTTATCGAAAGGACTATGATTGATCCCCTATACTTGTGGGTCATCACGTACCAACGAGTATTATGAGAAGCATTTATAACCGCTAATTATTCATCAGGAAAACTGTCATTAATAGGCAGTAGGTCATCAAGAACATTTTCCATTCTGGACAAATTATCAGCTACGGGATTCTCGGCTCCCTTTCTATCAATAATATGCAAGTCAAATTCTTGTAGCAAAAGAACCAACCTAGGTTTAACATCTTTATTTTCCATAAGATATTTAATAGCAGCATGACCTGTGTGCATGGTTGATGGTGTCCTAGACTAGGGGGTACTCTCCACATCGTCTCCCGACCAAATGGGTTAAGCCGATGACCCCCACAGCGGTTCACTCATGGGCCACTTCAGGCATCCCATGACGCATACAAGGAAGACTCCATAAGACTTGGCACACAAGATGAGGACTCTCATAAACCATAGGCCTCCGGTATATTATATAAACCGAGGCCAGGCTAGTCAACAGATGATCTCATATTCATTAGAATAATCTCGTGGTAGATACATGCACTCTGTACTACGCCCATATCAATACAATCAAAAGCAGGACATAGGGTATTATCTCTTCGAGAGAGCCCGAACCTGGGTAAAATCATGTGTCCATATTACCATCGCTCCAAGATGCCTAGTGTCTTTGTCAAAACCGGCGGATCTCGGGTAGGGGGTCCCGAGTTGTGGATCTTGGATCAATGGGGAACAAGGGACTAGGGACACGATGTTTACCCAGGTTTGGGCCCTCTTTAAGAGGTAAAACCCTACGTCATGCTTGATTATTTGTCTTGTGTATATGAGGATTACAGAGTCGATCTACCACGAGATCAGATGAACTAAACCCTAGACTAGTAGGATGATGGTTGTTGTTCTAGCCTCTACGGACTAAGCCCTCTGGTTTATATAGGCACCAGGGGTACTAGGGTTACACATGGTCGGTTACAACAAGAGGATAGACACGCCAAATCTCCTATCTTGACTTGGAGTACACACCAAGGCACAAAAGGTCTCCTGTAAGGATATGACACTGTCCAATAATCCGACCTTCTAGTAGTTGTAGTGCGGCCCGGCTTTCCGACCCATAAGAGATAGGTCGGCAGCCCGAGGACCCCCTAGTCCAGGACTCCCTAAGTAACCCCCGAACTAGCCTCCAACGCCGGAGTTCGTAACTGTCGGCCGTCTTGCACGTCCCAAAGTCTTCGTCTTGCGGGGCGAGTTCTTGATTTTTTTTCCTTGCTTGGCCGTTTCAGTAGTTCGGTCGCCGATGACCTCCTAATCCATCAAATGGTAGTGGGACCCTCAGTATTAATTTTCATCAAGCATTAAAGACAACCCTCGACTTGCGTGTGCCCTTTAGAAGGCGAACAGTCTAGCTTTCTTTTACAGAAACGCCCCTCCAGGACCAGAGGATGCACCTATTTAGCAGACCAGGAGTGCGACGGGTGGTGAATCCATCCTCAAGCAAGAAACCAAGACCATCCCAAAGAAATCTCAGGTCAAATGGCCAGCATCCCAGGTTCATCCTCACGCCCTCATGGCCTTCTCCCAAGTGACTGGGCGAGTTGCTCAGTTTCACGCCTCCAGCCGAGCAATCTCCAAACACAGGGATATCTCCCTACGACAAATCTCATTCTTGTCCGCGCCGGATTTATTTCCGTGGACGACAAGGCCTTCGCAGAGAACTTCCTTGCTCCTAGTAGGGAAGAAACGGTATGTTTCGTGCCTTTCCTTCTACGAGGCTTAGGCTTCCCCATTCACCCCTTCCTGCAAGGCTTGTTGGAATTTTACGGGATCCAGCTCCACCACCTCACTCCTGGATCCATACTGCACATCTCCGACTCCGTTGCCCTTTGCGAGATGTTCTTGGGCTGCGAGGCCCACTTCGAGTTGTGGAGGAAGTATTTCTGTCTTGCCCCCCATACCCGTGAGGGGTCAATCTTTGAAGTAGGTGGTGCCGGGGTATGGCGTATAGCCGAAACGGGGTATCCCTTTGGACCCCTAAAAAAGGATTCCAAAGAATGGACCTCAGAATGGTTTTATATTGAAGACATCCCCCTATTCGACCTAGTTCGGATGGGGCTAGCCGAATACTCAAATGCTCCTTTAAAGAAGCGGTTCAACTGGTGGCCCAAGAGCCCTTCCCAAAAAGAAAGTGCTGAAGTGCTACTCATGGCCGCCAAGGTCCGGATACTAACACACAGCAAGTTGACCATGATAGACGTGATGGCCACTGTCATAGCTCGGTGTGTACAGCCTCTCCAACAGAGAATGCATCCTCTATGGTGTTATAACGGGACAAGCAATGCGACCCACTACAAAAGACAAGGGCCGGATAATTAAGCAGCCATGGCTGCAATACTAGCCAATCCCTTCAAAGGAGAGGAAGAAGAGTTTGCCCGTTTAAGGAACGGGGATAGATACGCAAGTTACAATCCCCCAGAATGGGTAAGTTTAAGTTCCTATCGCACAGCCCGGATGTTTCATCCATATACTTACCGGATCTACTATTTTTCCAACCAGAATTGGAGGCGCCAGGTTGAGTCTATTAGCTGCCCCTCTCCTCAACCAGAGAGCCACTCTCGTGACGATGACCTGAGATTTCATGATGATCCCAAGGCGTCCATTAATTTTGAAGACGGGGTCTTTTTTCAGGAAAGCCTTGACGGTACCAAGGTGGCCCTCATCGCCAATCATCCAGGGGCCCTCCCCTCTTCTGTTGTAAGTAACAAGAAGGCCACTTCCCGAATGGCGTGCTTGCCCCGCGCTACCCCAAGTGTGCTAACTTCTGCTCCCAAGGGCCAGCGCACCACGCGCCGAACACCAATGGGAGCGGCGCCGAATGCGTTGGTGCCAGCCAACAATGGAGCTTCCAAGCATAAGGAAGCAGGGGGAGCTGCACCGGCAGCACCCTCGGCCCAAAGGTAGTATATCCGGAGCCATTACGAACATTTCCATCATAGATCCCTTTTAACATCATTGAGACTTGCAGAAGAAGAGTACCGCCACCACCGTCCGAAGACATCCAGGAGGTGTCGGGGCATAACCCCGTCTTGGGTCTTCGGCTCGGGCCGGGGTCAATGCGGAAGATGCTGCCGCAGACCCACCTTTGGAAGATCCAGAAGATGTCTCGTTTACTAATTCCGAAGTTGAAAGTGTGATGAATCACCGACAGTGGAGGGAATCCTTGTGCCACTTGCTTTTTCCAGTCAGGAATTCAATGTGTTTAATTCAGTGGACGCATATAACGGAGCAACCCGAACAGGGCTTGAGGGGATTGCCAACCTCCTGTCCACCAACATATAGGTGTTGGATTGGTTTAAAAGCCGAACATAAATCCTAACCCAGTAGCCCCCGGGCCTTGAATCGGATGGGACGACCGAGTTAACACTGGTGCACGTCGGTGCTATACAAACGGTTTTTAACCCCTTTCCGCGACGGTATTTGGAACCGTCGCCAAGTGAGTGTGGGCGATAAGGGGGGTCCTTCCCACATGACCCAGAAACCGTCGGGGATAGGGGCCCTATAGTACTCTTACTCGTTTCTGCTCGCATTGCCATGGCAGTCGGTATTCTGTGGTGCTATGTTTATGATGCACGACCAATCACAAACAGTTCACTATTATAGAACGTGTATGATGTGTGGCCCATCACAAACAGTTCACTGTTAAGAAGATTAGCTAATCGTCGTACGAGTGTCGGACAGGATTACGAAACGTTGAACTGTCGTAACATCGTCGTACACGACAACTATCGCACACGCTATTCTGTGGTGCAACGTTTACGATGCATACTTCATCAGAAACAGTTCATGGTTGTGAATCGTGTATGATAAGGCAACTAACACAAACGTTTAGTTTGCCCGTACCATTTGTGATATTGTCTGACATCGCACACGCTTCGCAAACGGCAACCGTGTGCATGCTTGCACACTTTTCCTCTCTGTGAACCGTCTCGGATTATGGTGCATATCGCAAACGTTTGTGTTTTACCAACCGTGTGTGCCGTAACAACCTGGAGAGCATAATTTCATTGTAATTTAATTGCTGCTTTTTCAAATTGTACCGGATTTGGATTTGAATTTGAATGTATGCTACAACTTTATTCATATCCATCAGGTTCAAACAACCAATGCATTATTCGATTCATAGGAACATATGTTCAAGAATTACATAAGAACCAAACAAAGAATGATGAACCACAGTTGTATACTTGTACTATTGAAGATGGTAAAGAAAGAGGCGAAATATATTCTGGTTGCTGAACAAGGTGAAGCGGAATGCTCATATTATGCCCTCCTCCATGCAGAAGGCACGCACGACTCTAGTACAACCCCTTGTGATGGCCGACCGCCCATCCTTCACGGTCTTCATGAAAACATCTAGATAATCATCGTGTTCTGGTAGAAATACTTTAACCTTTGCATGCCCACCAATCATGTAGTTTGAGAGGTAATCTTGAGTAGACTGCTTTGGCAACCACTGCAAAGGAAAAAGATTCAGACGTTGTCATCTAACATAACTCATTACGGGCAGTAAAAAGAAGGCTGCGGAGTTCTTACTTACCATCCTGCAGTTCGTTGTTGTCTTGGATAAAGTGTAAACAAATAGTTTAATTACCATCTTTGGACCCATTTTACTAACAATCTTTATCAGCTTCCTGACTTGATGTTGGTTCATCGATATCTCATTGCCCCGTACGCAGAAAGGGTCAAAGCGTGGATCTTTAGCAATGACATATGTACCTAAAAGTACCAAGTTAATATTAGAAGCTAAACAGCAATTACACAGTGATGTAGTACAACACTCTTTTATAATATGTCTATATACATCCGTATGTGGTAGTCCATTTGAAATCTCTAAAAAGACAAATATTTAGGAACGGAGGGAGTATCTTATAACATCCAATATACTCGCATATTAGATGAATTAACATCTTATATTATGGGCCAGAAGGAGTTTACTGTGTTCTTACAAATTATCGGCTGATTAACTGCTGTTGTATCCATGGGTTACAGTTTGTTTGAGCTAGTTCGGGCTAAAATAGCCCTAAAGTATATCTAAACATGAGGGCTAGTTTGAGCTAGTTGCATCTATAACCCACCCAAAAAAACTATCCAACCCAAGAGGTGCTAATTGGAGCTAGTTCTCCTAGTGCATTTATTGTCAATCTAACCCTACCATCTGAACAACTCTTTGGATGGAGTTAGTTCAGGGTTAGTCATGAGCTAGAAACTAACTCTAACCTCTAGCTAAGTTGAGTATCCAAACAGGGTTGTGTTGTTGTTGTTGCTGCTGCTGCTCTTCTACGTATATCTAGACATCATTAGGACATTAATGTAACACTCTTCCTTGTTGCTATGTAGCCTAGGATTGCATATTTAGACATTAAGTACAGTGCATGTTGCTATGTAGCCTCAGATATATTACATATGGCCCTAGTTAACCTAACAATAAATGGGTTGTAGATATATTCAGTTAAAAGTCAGATTCACCGATTAGTCCCTTATCAGCCGCCGGCCTATATGGTACTAGCTACCGATATCCTGAACAGTGAGCAGATATAAGCCATGGGATGAAACTAACCTCGATGGAAAACAGCAGTCGTTCCTAAAATTGTCCTGTGTAGGTACATCGAGAAGCATGTTAAGCACAACAGGCAGACAAAATAATCTCCAAAAGATAGCTTCAGTGTGCAGGTTTAAGCATGCTAGTAAAGCAAAACAAGTGGAAAGGTGTGCTAACTGCAACATGCCTAACATTTAACAACAAGCAAACATAGTCATTCAAAATGGTACTGTGCCGATCTAAGTACACTGATTATTGTTAAATAAAAATGGAAAAGCGTGTTAACTACAAGATGCAGCAACCAAATGTAGTCATTCATAGTGGTATTGTTGAAACTGGTACTGATGAAATTGAACTGCATAGTTCATACTTGCACATATAGAACATCACATTGTGAATAACTGGAATAAACAAAGCATACTACGAACAACCAAAGATAGCATTTGAAATTGGACATATGCTAACTACAAACAACCGAACAATCAAAAAACTTTAAAAGAGGCATATGCTAGCTATAACAGGCTTAACAGCAAGCAAATATATGCATTCCTGTCGGTATGTTTAAAACTGGATTGATGAAATGTAATGCACATTAAAAAATTGCACATATAGAGCATCGCATTGTGAACAACTGAAATAAACAAGGCATACTGCAAACAACCAGATATAGCAATTAAAACTAGACATATTCTCACTACACTACAAAAGGGACTCGACAAAACAAATCATGGGTTTCCCCCTGTGAAGAAGCACGGCAAAACAAATCATGGGTTTCCTCACTTGTCACAGATGGGCTCGTTCCCGTGGGAAGAGCACGAACCCTGGATGCGCTCCATGTTGTCGCAGATGGGCTCCTTCCCCTTCGAAGAGCATGGCTGTAGGGTGCCCTCCCTGATGTCACAGACGGGCGCTTTCCCCTTGGAAGAGCAGATGGGCTCTTTCCCCTTGGAAGAGCCGGAGAGGGTGCCCTCCTCATGGTCGTCGTCGATGATGTCTGACTTGGAAGCTGTGGATCCCAAGCCAGCGTCGCAGAACGTTTCCTTCAGAAATGACAAAAGGGGCTCGATGGCTATGTAGAATGGCAAATTGTTGACAGCGAGCCAGAGGAGATCAGCGGCGGGGCCATGGATGAGATTGACGGCGGTTGAACCCGAGGGGTTGGGGTGGGCCACTTAACATGTGACATAGCCCGCCTCAGGCCGTCGCTGTCGATGACCTCGATGTCGTAGCCGGTGGCCAAGACATGCCCGCATACTCTAGCCTACTGCTTGAGTGCCTGCCACCAGTAATGCTCGTCAGCTTCCTCGGCGACGTCGGGCGAAGAGACCGCCAAACAGCTATTTTGGGCCAGTCGCTCCTCGAGCTCCATGGGAAGTGTGGTCGTGTGACGCCCCCGATTTGACCGTACACTAATCATGCACGCAAATGTGTACGATCACGATCAAGGACTCACGGGAAGATATCACAACACAACTCTACAACATAAATCAGTCATACAAGCATTATAATACAAGCCAGGGGCCTCGAGGGCTCGAATACAAGTGCTCGATCATAGACGAGTCAGCGGAAGCAACAATATCTGAGTACAGACATAAGTTAAACAAGTTTACCTTAAGAAGGCTAGCACAAAAGTAGCAACGATCGAAAAGGCAAGGCCTCCTGCCTGGGACCTCCTAACTACTCCTGGTCGTCGTCAGCGGCCTGCACGTAGTAGTAGGCACCTCCAGTGTCGTAGGTGTCGTCGTCGACGGTGGCGTCTGGCTCCTGAACTCCAGCATCTGGTTGCGACAATCCGGTATAGAAAGGGGAAAGGAGGGAGAAAAGCAACCGTGAGTACTCATCCAAAGTACTCGCAAGCAAGGAGCTACACTACATATGCATGGGTATATGTGTAAAGAGGCATATCAGTGGACTGAACTGCAGAATGCCGAAATAAGAGGGGGATAGCTAGCCCTGTCGAAGACTACGCTTCTGGACATCTCCATCTTGCAGCATGTAGAAGAGAGAAGATTGAAGTCCTCCAAGTAGCATCGCATAGTATAATCCTACCCGGCAATCCCCTCCTCGTCTCCCTGTTAGAGAGCGATCACCGGGTTGTATCTGGCACTTGGAAGGGTGTATTTTATTCAGTATCCAGTTCTAGTTGTCATAAGCTCAAGGTACAACTCCGGGTCGTCCTTTTACCGAGGGACACGGCTATTCGAATAGATAAACTTCCCTGCAGGGGTGCACCACATAACCCAACACGCTCGATCCCATTTGGCCGGACACACTTTTCTGGGTCATGCCCGGCCTCGTAAGATCAACACGTCGCAGCCCCACCTAGGCTCAACGGAGAGGTCAGCACGCCGGTCTAAACCTATGCGCGCAGGGGTCTGGGCCCATCGCCCTATGCACACCTGCACGTTGCGAACGCGGCCGCGAGCAGACCTAGCAACCCACGATCACGGCGGTTCGTCAAGCGTCCAACACGGCGCGCGCCACTCAGTCGCTGACGTCAAAAGAGCTTCGGCTGATACCACGACGTCGGGATACCCATAACTACTCCCACGTAGATGGTTAGTGCGTATAGACCAAATGGCCAGACTCAGATCAAATACCAAGATCTCGTTAAGCGTGTTAAGTATCCGCGAACGCCGACCAGGGCCAGGCCCACCTCTCACCTAGGCGGTCTCAACCTGCCCTGTCGCTCCGCCACAAAGATCCACTTGCGGGTACTCCTACGAGCCGACCCGACTTTAGTCATCACATGTGTCATGTATATAGTATATAAGTATATGCCCGTGATCACCGCCCAGGTGATCACGGCCCGATAGTATAGCACAGCAGACGGACAAGAATGTAGGGCCACTGATGGAAATCTAGCATCCTATACTAAGCATGTAGGATTGCAGGTAAAGGTAGTAACAATAGTAGCAAGGATAGGCTATGCATCAGAATAGGATATCGAAAGCAGTAACATGCTACACTACTCTAATGCAAGCAGTAGAGAGTAGAGTAGGCGATATCTGGTGATCAAGGGGGGGCTTGCCTGGTTGCTCTGGCAAGTAGGAGGGGTCGTCGACTCCGTAGTCGAACTGGGCAGCAGCAGTGTCGGTCTCGTAGTCTACCGGAGAGAAGAGGGGGAAGAAACAGTAAATACAATGCAAACATAAGCATGACGATGCGTGACATGACAATGAGCGGTGCTAGGGGTGTCCTAACGCGACAGTAGGTGGTACCGGTGAAGGGGGGGAACATCCGGGAGGTATTCCCGATGTTTCGCGTTTTCGGACAGACGGACCGGAGGGGGAAAGTTGCTAGTTCGATAGGTTAGGGAGGTGTGGTGGATGAACGGACTGCGTATTCGGATTCGTCTCGTCGTTCTGAGCAACTTTCATATAGAAATCATTTTCATCCGAGTTACGGTTTAAAAGATATGAATTTTCAAAGTTTATTTGAATTTCTGGAATTATTTAAATAACAGAAAAAGGATATGACGTCAGCATGACGTAGGAGTGACGTCAGCGGTCAACAGTCTCGCTGACCAGGTCAAACTGACCAGTGGGTCCTACATGTCATAGAGAGAGGGCTAACAGTGGGTTATTTTAATTAAACGTGGTTAATTAGCAGCTGGGTCCCACATGTCAGTGACTAATTAGTTAAACTAATTACTTTTAATTATAAAATCATTTTAATTAGTTATTTTAAGTGGTGGGGCCCGCACGTCAGTGGCTGGGGAATAGTACCTCGCGTTGACCACGGTCAACGCAGTCAAACAGAGGCGCAGGGCCCACTGTCAGCGGCACTGGGCGGGCCCCACGCCACGCCAAGGTCAGGGCCGGCGCCGGAGGAGCTCCGGCGACCAAATCAACGGCGGAGGCGCTCGGGACCTCGCCGGAATCGTGCTAGGGGCGGCCGTTTCGCGTGCGGTTGGCACCGTTCGAACACGCGCACGGCGCCGTGTCGGATGGTGGTGGTGGCTCGCCCGGGGACGGCCGGAATACCCATCGGCGGCGAGCATGGGCGGCGACGGCGTTCGGGGCCACGTCGGGAATGGGCTAGGGGGCACAAGAGGGCGAGAGGAAGGGCTCGCCGGGCTCCTGGGAACACCAGGAGCACGGCGGAGGGCTCGGACGGGGGCCATGGCAGCCGTGGCCACGGCGGTGACGCAGCAGGGGCGGCGGGAGGGTGAGCGTGGCGGGGGAGCGAGCTAAGGGATGCGGTGAGCTAGTGAGGGGAGGAGGAGGAGGAGCTCACTCTGAGAGCGCAGGGTCTCGGCAGCGGGCGCGGGGAGAACCGGTGGAGCAGGTCGACGGCGAGGTCGCGCGGTGGCCGTAGATGGGGAAGAGGAGAAATGCGACGGCGGTGGCGCTCCCGGTCCCGATCCAGTGTCGAGGAAGAAGAGGCGAACCACGACGGAGCTCCTGGACTTGTCGGAGTGGCGAACGATGGTCGGTGGCTGCGGGAACGACGGCGGCACGTCGGCGATGGCGCTCGGGTGAGGCGGGTGAGCGAGACAGAGGGGGGGGAGCATGCGGATCTTGGAGGCGCAGAGGCGGGTGAGAGGGGGGCAAGTGGGAGAGATGGGTGGGGGGGCCACGGCGACGGGGCGGCCTTATCCCCTCCCGGCGTCGGCGCCGGCGAGGTGGTCGGGCGGGGACGGGCCCCTGTTGCTTCCCCGGTCGGGGGAACAGGGGGGAGGCGAGGGAGAGTGGGCTGGGCCGGGGGCGCGGGGGTGCGGCCCAGTTTGGGCCGGGGTTCGGGGTGCGGGGGTGCGGTGCAGATGGGCCACGGGTCCAGTGGGGGGGCCTGCTTTTTTTTTCTTTTGACTGTTTTGTTTTCTGTTTTCTCTTTTTGTTTATTTCCTTTTTGTTTTATTTCATTTAAAAGTATTTAGACATTTTATAAAAATGTGTTTTCTCCACCATAATTACCAGTGTATTATTTAGAACCCACTGAACATTTTTGTTTGAATTTTTGAAAACTTTTATTTTCCACTTTAATTATATTTGAAGTTTGAACTAGGAGTTTGACAAGGGTGTGGTTCAAATGTGATCTAGCCCTGTTTAGCAACATGATTAGCTTAATCACAGGGGGTTACTGTAGCATGATTCTCAGGGTGTTACAAATCTCCTCCACTACAAGAAATCTCGTCCCGAGATTTAGGAGGTAGAAGGAAACAGTGCGGGGTATTCTTCGCGCAGACGATCCTCTCGTTCCCAAGTGGCCTCATCTTCAGAATGGTGCGACCACTGGACTTTGAGAAACTTGATCGCCTTCTGACGTGTGCGGCGTTCAGCTTGGTCGAGAATGCGGACCGGATGCTCTTTATAGGAGAGGTCTTGCTGCAATTCGAGCACTTCATGATCCACAGCTCGGATTGGATCCTTGAAGCATCGGCGGAGCTGTGACACATGGAACACATCGTGAACCTGAGAAAGGTTCGGCGGTAGTTCCAGTTGGTATGCCACTTTTCCACGCCTTTCGAGAATAGTGAATGGGCCAATATAGCGAGGAGCTAGTTTGCCCTTGATCCCGAAGCGGTGAGCACCCTTCATAGGTGTGACTCGAAGATAAGCCTTTTCGCCAGGTTGATAGACCATGTCTTTATGATGACGGTCATACTGACTCTTCTGACGTGACTGAGCAGTCTTGAGATTCTCGCGAATAATGCGGACTTGTTCTTCGGCATCTTGGATAATATCCGGACCGAAGAGTGGACGTTCCCCAGTTTCTGACCAGTTCAGAGGGGTTCGGCACTTTCGTCCATATAACACTTCGAAGGGGGCCATCTTCAGACTAGCTTGATAGCTATTATTATAGGAGAACTCAGCATACGGGAGAGATTCCTCCCATTTCTTGCCGAAGGAAATAACGCAAGCTCGAAGCATGTCTTCGAGGATTTGATTGACGCGTTCAACTTGTCCTTGCGATTGAGGATGAAACGCAGTACTGAATGACAGATGAGTTCCCATTGCTTCTTGGAAACTTGCCCAGAATCTTGAAGTGAATAAGCTACCACGGTCTGAACTGATAACCAATGGAATACCGTGGAGTGAAACAATCCTGGACATATAGAGCGTTGCCAACTGGCTAGCAGTGATCGTTTCTTTGACTGCCAGGAAATGTGCAACTTTGGAAAGCCGGTCAATGACGACAAGAATAGCATCATTACCTTTCTGCGATTTGGGAAATCCAGTGACGAAGTCCATCTCAACATGGTCCCATTTCCATTCAGGAATAGAGATAGGTTGCAGAGTTCCAGCAGGCCTTTGATGTTCTGCTTTGATACGACGGCAAACGTCACACTCAGCAACATAACGAGCAATGTCTTGCTTCATATTAGTCCACCAGAATCTCTGACGGATATCTTGATACATCTTTGTACTACCAGGATGGATACACAGAGGCGTATCATGAGCTTCTTTCATAACTTCCTGTGTCATATCCAGGTTTTTCTCTGCACATGGCACCACTAGGCGGCCCTTGAAGTATAGGGTGCCATCTTCAGAAATGGTGAAGAATGAGGGCTTTCCTTCTGCGAGGTAGCGCTTAATCTTGTGGGCTTCAGAGTCATACCCCTGTATTCTCTTGATGGAGTCCAGGAGATCTGGTTCGACGACCAGGGTATTGAGGGAACCCTGGGGAACAACACGGAGGTTCATCTTGCGGAACTCCTTAGGAGGGGGAGCGAGTGCACCCGGAGGAACAATATGGAGGTTCAGCTTCCTGAATTCTTCAACAAGTGAGGGCTGAACTTTATGAACCTGGAGGTGGTTGCAGTAAGACTTGCGGCTCAAGGCATCAGCCATTACATTAGCCTTGCCTGGAGTATAGGAAATACCCAAGTCAAAGTCTGCAACGAGCTCCATCCATCTCTGTTGACGGAGGTTCAGATCTGGCTGAGTAAACAGATACTTCAGACTTTGGTGGTCAGTGAAGATCTCGCAACGATTACCGAGAAGGTAATGTCGCCACTGCTTCAGCGCATGAATGACAGCAGCAAGTTCGAGGTCGTGAACTGGGTAGTTCTCTTCGTGAGGGCGCAATTGTCGAGAGGCATAAGCAATCACTTTGCGGTCTTGCATTAGGACACAGCCTAATCCTTGACGGGAAGCGTCGCAGTAAATGACAAAGTCCTTCTTAGTATCAGGTGGAGCTAGAACTGGAGCAGAAGTCAACTTGTCTTTGAGTGCTTGGAAACTTTCCTGACATTTGTCTGTCCATTGGAACTTGACGCCCTTATGCAACAGGTTAGTCAGAGGCCTGGCGATCTTAGAGAAGTTCTCGACGAATCGACGGCAATAGCTGGCGAGACCGAGAAAACTTCTGACTTGCTTAACGTTCTTGGGAGGAGTCCAATCAAGAATAGCCTGAACTCGCTCGGGGTTGACGGCAATACCATCCTTAGAGATGACATGCCCCAGATAGGTTACTTCGGGTAGCCAGAATTCACATTTAGAGAACTTGGCATATAGTTGATGTTCTCGTAGTTTTTCCAGCACAAGTCGAAGATGCTCAGCATGTTCTTCTTCGTTCTTGGAAAATATCAGGATATCATCCAGATAAACCACGACGAACTTGTCGAGGTAATCCATGAATATGTAGTTCATCAGACGAGAGAAGGTGGCTGGAGCATTGGTTAAACCGAAAGACATGACGGTGTACTCGTATGAACCATAGCGAGTCACGAAGGCGGTCTTTGGGATATCCTCTTCGCGAACACGGATCTGGTGGTAGCCCAACCTCAAGTCGAGCTTAGAGAACACTGACGAACCCGCCAGTTGATCATACAGATCATTGATCCGAGGAAGAGGGTATTTATTCTGAATGGTAGCTTGGTTTATAGGACGGTAGTCTTGAACTAACCGGTTTGTCCCATCCTTCTTCTTGACAAAGAGAGAAGGTGCTCCCCAAGGAGAGCAACTTGGGCGAATGAATCCTTTGCGAAGAGACTTGTCGATTTCCTCCTTAAGCTCAAGGAGTTCATGCGGCGGCATTTTGTAGGGTCGCTTGGCTATAGGAGTGGTGCCTGGTTTCAAGTCGATGATGAATTCGACAGCTCTAGCAGGGGGAATCCCCGGAAGTTCTTCAGGAAAGACGTCGAGGAATTCACGCACGACGGGAATGTTTTCAATGCCCTCGAGTGGTGCAGCGTTCAATGCATTCAATGCATAGAGCCTTGCCTCGGCATTTTGCACCAGATGGGCTTGGTAAGTAACTATCTCATCCGAAGGGTGTAGCAGATGGACGGTCTTAGTGGTGCAAACGATTGAAGCAGTATGCGCTGTTAACCAATTCATTCCCAGAATGAGATCAATGCTACAGGACTTCAGTACGATGGGAGAGACAAGAAATTCCAGTCCTTCAATTTCAACAGTAACATCGCGACTAACCATAGAGGTTTGACATTGGCCCGCTGGGGTGTGTACCACTAGCGGAGTGTTTATCTCTTCGTGATTAATGCCATGCAGGAATGCAAATTCTGCTGAAATGAATGAGTGGGATGCTCCTGTATCAAATAAAACGGATGCTGGTACTGAATTTACGAGGAGTGTACCCATCACAGTAGCAGGCTGGTCTTGAGCTTCGCTGAGATCAACGTGGTTGGCATGAGCACGACCTTGAGACTTAGCATTGTTGTTGCGGGGCTGGTTGTTACCACGGCCAGCTGCTGGAAGGGCCAGTTGATTCTGATTCTGATAGCAGTTCCTGGCAAAGTGACCCGGTTGACCACACTTGAAGCACAGACCATTATCGGGAGTGGGAACAGGAGCCCCAGGTGGGGGAGCTGGTAGCTTTGACTGCTTAGATGGTGGAGGAGGCAGACGCGGTGCAGCATAAGATTTCCTGGGAGCAGGTGCATTTGGACGATACATGCTGTTCGGGATCCATATCTTACGCTTCTGTGAGGGCGAGCCCGAAGATGAGCCCGTGTCACGGTTGCGCCTCTGAGAGCTCTGGTATTCCTGCAGACCAGTCTCGACATTGATGGCCTTATTCACCAAGGTGGCGAAATCGGCGAAGTCATGCACTAGAAGTGCGAGCTTGATGTCAGCTTGTAGGCCATCACGGAACTTCTCCTGTCTGCGTGCATCAGTTGCAATGTCTTCTTCAGCATAGCGGGACAAGTCCAGAAACTCCCGCTGATAAGCTTCGACAGTTTTGTTGCCTTGGGTGAGGTTGCGGAACTCACGCTTCTTCCGGTCCATGACTCCCTGAGGAATGAAGCGGGCACGGAAAGCAGCTTGGAAGTCTGGCCAGGTGATGATTGTTCCAGCTGGCAGAGTACGCCTGTGGCTGTCCCACCATTGAGCTGCGGGTCCCTTCAAGAAGAAGGAAGCAAAATTGACATAGCTGGCAGGGGCTACATCAGCAGACTCCATCTCATAGGTGATGTCACGGAGCCAGTCATCAGCATCCAGAGGCTGAGTTGAGCTGCGGTAGATGGTTGGGTTGAGGCGTATGAAATCTTGAAGAGTCACTTGAGCTGGCTGTTGGTTCATATTGGGGCGAGGAAACTGAGCCATCATATTTTCCATGAATTGGCGGTTCAGTTCAAACTGTTGGATCATACCAGCCATGTACTCAGGTGGTGGTGGGGCATCGCCACCACGACCACGACCACCTGGTCTAACCATCCTGCTAATATATAACAGGGGTAGTTCAGCATTGAGAAAATTGGCAATGACAAGAATCATTCATGATGAAACATGCATAATTGAAAGGAGCACGATAGCTACTACATAGTAGTCGGCATAACTTACAAAAGGGGTCATGCATAGAGTTCAGTACATAGAGTTCAGTACATGGACTAAAACATCATAGGCGGCACACAGGCTCGCGGTGACTGCAACTAATACTACAATCAAGCCTACATCAGTCCCAAGAGGTACTGTGGAGGTAATCGTAGCCCGACAGCTGGTAGTGAGGTAACGGATAGTCCTCCACGTCAGCAGACTGGGGCCCGCGGATACTCAGGTGTAGAGTCCGACGCTCAGGTGGCAGAAGAGAACCAAGTGCGGGAGAGTAGCCTCCCACCTCTGGCCAACCGACACCGTGGGGCATCACGGTCCTGGCTGGGTAGATCGCAGCACGCGGTACCTGTCCAGATCGGACAAAGGGGTGCAGCAGCGTCAGAGCATGGTAAAGGTGCTGACGGGTGGTGTACATCTCGTGGCGAAGAGCTCGGTTAGCTCGATCCAGCCCATCAGCATGCAGAACCAGGTGCTGATGGTAGAAGGGCTCCCGGGTGACAGTGGAGTAGGCGGCAGTGTAGTATCCCTCCGCACCAACATCAGAGGCGATAGCAATGTGCCTGAAGGGGGAGGTGTCCAACTCCCGATACTCTCCACGAAGACGTGTCAGAGCAGCATAGGCTGCATCGTGGACAGCCATATCGATGGTCACACCAACACCATGTGCGGTGTGCAGCACAGTGGTGGAGTCGTACTCCCGAGAGTAGAGGTGGACGATGGCACGGTACTGCTCCTGGTTAAAGTCCTGGAACTCCTCGTAGACGGTGAACTCAGGGTGCCAGCGATAACCCAGATAGGTCATCATCTCAGCTAGCACCGCAGGTGATCCCGAGGCACCAATGGCCATCGTGTGGCGAACAACCTGCCTCGTGGGTTCCATCTGAAAGCAAAGACGTTTCAAAGGAGTCAAATGACAGTGTGTGAATTGTTCAAAATACTATTCTAAGAAACAACTATGGCTTATCCATCTTAGGGGTGAACGCGGTCACGGGATCCTAGTGTTAGAGTTAGTAAACTCGTTTAACTCGAATAGAAGAGAGCTCAGAGTCCCAGAGTAAAGGTCGAGGAGTAAAAGATCCTAGTACCACCCAATGGCGACGTGGGCCCGTAAGCCGCACAGCCATGTTAGTAAAAGTTTTGCAATGACTAGACTCGACTTCGGCCAAGGAGTGTGGAAGGGGGTTCCTACAGGCAGTCGGCTCTGATACCAACTTGTGACGCCCCCGATTTGACCGTACACTAATCATGCACGCAAATGTGTACGATCACGATCAGGGACTCACGGGAAGATATCACAACACAACTCTACAACATAAATAAGTCATACAAGCATTATAATACAAGCCAGGGGCCTCGAGGGCTCGAATACAAGTGCTCGATCATAGACGAGTCAGCGGAAGCAACAATATCTGAGTACAGACATAAGTTAAACAAGTTTGCCTTAAGAAGGCTAGCACAAAAGTAGCAACGATCGAAAAGGCAAGGCCTCCTGCCTGGGACCTCCTAACTACTCCTGGTCGTCGTCAGCGGCCTGCACGTAGTAGTAGGCACCTCCAGTGTCGTAGGTGTCGTCGTCGACGGTGGCGTCTGGCTCCTGAACTCCAGCATCTGGTTGCGACAATCCGGTATAGAAAGGGGAAAGGAGGGAGAAAAGCAACCGTGAGTACTCATCCAAAGTACTCGCAAGCAAGGAGCTACACTACATATGCATGGGTATATGTGTAAAGGGGCATATCAGTGGACTGAACTGCAGAATGCCAGAATAAGAGGGGGATAGCTAGTCCTGTCGAAGACTACGCTTCTGGACATCTCCATCTTGCAGCATGTAGAAGAGAGTAGATTGAAGTCCTCCAAGTAGCATCGCATAGCATAATCCTACCCGGCAATCCCCTCCTCGTCGCCCTGTTAGAGAGCGATCACCGGGTTGTATCTGGCACTTGGAAGGGTGTATTTTATTCAGTATCCAGTTCTAGTTGTCATAAGCTCAAGGTACAACTCCGGGTCGTCCTTTTACCGAGGGACACGGCTATTCGAATAGATAAACTTCCCTGCAGGGGTGCACCACATAACCCAACACGCTCGATCCCATTTGGCCGGACACACTTTTCTGGGTCATGCCCGGCCTCGTAAGATCAACACGTCGCAGCCCCACCTAGGCTCAACAGAGAGGTCAGCACGCCGGTCTAAACCTATGCGCGCAGGGGTCTGGGCCCATCGCCCTATGCACACCTGCACGTTGCGAACGCGGCCGCGAGCAGACCTAGCAACCCACACGATCACGGCGGTTACGTCAAAGCGGTCCAACACGGCGCGCGCCACTCAGTCGCTGACGTCAAAAGAGCTTCGGCTGATACCACGACGTCGGGATACCCATAACTACTCCCACGTAGATGGTTAGTGCGTATAGACCAAATGGCCAGACTCAGATCAAATACCAAGATCTCGTTAAGCGTGTTAAGTATCCGCGAACGCCGACCAGGGCCAGGCCCACCTCTCACCTAGGCGGTCTCAACCTGCCCTGTCGCTCCGCCACAAAGATCCACTTGCGGGTACTCCTACGAGCCAACCCGACTTTAGTCATCACATGTGTCATGTATATAGTATATAAGTATATGCCCGTGATCACCGCCCAGGTGATCACGGCCCGATAGTATAGCACAGCAGACGGACAAGAATGTAGGGCCACTGATGGAAATCTAGCATCCTATACTAAGCATGTAGGATTGCAGGTAAAGGTAGTAACAATAGTAGCAAGGATAGGCTATGCATCAGAATAGGATATCGAAAAGCAGTAACATGCTACACTACTCTAATGCAAGCAGTAGAGATTAGAGTAGGCGATATCTGGTGATCAAAGGGGGGGCTTGCCTGATTGCTCTGGCAAGTAGGAGGGGTCGTCGACTCCGTAGTCGAACTGGGCAGCAGCAGTGTCGGTCTCGTAGTCTACCGGAGAGAAGAGGGGGAAGAAACAGTAAATACAATGCAAACATAAGCATGACGATGCGTGACATGACAATGAGCGGTGCTAGGGGTGTCCTAACGCGACAGTAGGTGGTACCGGTGAAGGGGGGGAACATCCGGGAGGTATTCCCGATGTTTCGCGTTTTCGGACAGACGGACCGGAGGGGGAAAGTTGCTAGTTCGATAGGTTAGGGAGGTGTGGTGGATGAACGGACTGCGTATTCGGATTCGTCTCGTCGTTCTGAGCAACTTTCATATAGAAATCATTTTCATCCGAGTTACGGTTTAAAAGATATGAATTTTCAAAGTTTATTTGAATTTCTGGAATTATTTAAATAACAGAAAAAGGATATGACGTCAGCATGACGTAGGAGTGACGTCAGCGGTCAACAGTCTCGCTGACCAGGTCAAACTGACCAGTGGGTCCTACATGTCATAGAGAGAGGGCTAACAGTGGGTTATTTTAATTAAACGTGGTTAATTAGCAGCTGGGTCCCACATGTCAGTGACTAATTAGTTAAACTAATTACTTTTAATTATAAAATCATTTTAATTAGTTATTTTAAGTGGTGGGGCCCGCACGTCAGTGGCTGGGGAATAGTACCCCGCGTTGACCACGGTCAACGCAGTCAAACAGAGGCGCAGGGGCCCACTGTCAGCGGCACTGGGCAGGCCCCACGCCACGCCAGGTCAGGGTCGGCGCCGGAGGAGCTCCGGCGACCAAATCAACGGCGGAGGCGCTCGGGACCTCGCCGGAATCGTGCTAGGGGCGGCCGTTTCGCGTGCGGTTGGCACCGTTCGAACACGCGCACGGCGCCGTGTCGGATGGTGGTGGTGGCTCGCCCGGGGACGGCCGGAATACCCATCGGCGGCGAGCATGGGCGGCGACGGCGTTCGGGGCCATGTCGGGAATGGGCTAGGGGGCACAAGAGGGCGAGAGGAAGGGCTCGCCGGGCTCCTGGGAACACCAGGAGCACGGCGGAGGGCTCGGACGGGGGCCATGGCAGCCGTGGCCACGGCGGTGACGCAGCAGGGGCGGCGGGAGGGTGAGCGTGGCGGGGGAGCGAGCTAAGGGATGCGGTGAGCTAGTGAGGGGAGGAGGAGGAGGAGGAGCTCACTCTGAGAGCGTAGGGTCTCAGCAGCGGGCGCGGGGAGAACCGGTGGAGCAGGTCGACGACGAGGTCGCGCGGTGGCCGTAGATGGGTAAGAGGAGAAATGCGACGGCGGTGGCGCTCCCGGTCCCGATCCAGCGTCGAGCAAGAAGAGGCGAACCACGACGGAGCTCCTGGACTTGTCGGAGTGGCGAACGATGGTCGGTGGCTGCGGGAACGACGGCGGCACGTCGGCAATGGCGCTCGGGTGAGGCGGGTGAGCGAGACAGAGGGGGGGAGCATGTGGATCTTGGAGGCGCAGAGGCGGGTGAGAGGGGGGCAAGTGGGAGAGATGGGTGGGGGGGCCACGGCGACGGGGCGGCCTTATCCCCTCCCGGCATCGGCGCCGGCGAGGTGGTCGGGCGGGGACGGGCCCCTGTTGCTTCCCCGGTCGGGGGAACAGGGGGGAGGCGAGGGAGAGTGGGCTGGGCCGGGGGCGCGGGGGTGCGGCCCAGTTTGGGCCGGGGTTCGGGGGTGCGGGGGTGCGGTGCAGATGGGCCACGGGTCCAGTGGGGGGGGGGCTGCTCTTTTTTTTCTTTTGACTGTTTTGTTTTCTGTTTTCTCTTATTTGTTTATTTCCTTTTTTGTTTTATTTCATTTAAAAGTATTTAGACATTTTATAAAAATGTGATTTCTCCACCATAATTACCAGTGTATTATTTAGAACCCACTGAACATTTTTGTTTGAATTTTTGAAAACTTTTATTTTCCACTTTTAAATTTAATTGAAGTTTGAACTAGGAGTTTGACAAGGGTGTGGTTCAAATGTGATCTAGCCCTGTTTAGCAATATGATTAGCTTAATCACAGGGGGTTACTGTAGCATGATTCTCAGGGTGTTACAGGTCGGGCTTAGGATGTGACGCTCTGGAGTGGGGGATGGGGATATGTAGGAAAGGGGGCATTTGGCAGGCGTCATCTAAGAAACTCAGGGTGGCCTGGGTATGGAGATCGGTGGGTAAGCTGCACGGGCGAACTGGCAGATGTTGACAATGGAGGCCTTGCGGCAGCGGCGGCGGCGACGGCAGCGGCGGCGGGGACCTTGCTAGGGTTTCGAGCGAGGGAGGGGGTGTGTGTGTTCGCACGCCCGAGGAGGTTTTGGTGTGTGTGTGTGTGTTGTGTGTGTGCAGGGGGCGCGGGGTGTCTGAGGAAATGACGCGGGTACTGAAAATTTTACTACGCGGGAGTGAAATGCCGGGCTATTGAAACTTTTGATGACAGTGCATCGCACACGGTCCGGAGATAACAACCGTGTGTTATGAAACAGAAAAACCCTCAAGGCGGGCAGATATTTTCTAGGGATGCAGGCAGGATTGGGAACAAGAAACATCGCACACGGTCCGGAGATAACAACCGTGTGTTATGACACAGAAAAACCCTCGAGGCGGGTAGATATTTTCTAGGGATGCAGGCAAGATTGGGAACAAGAAACACCGCACACGGTCCGGATAACAACTGTGTGTTATGAAACAGAAATACCCTCGAGGCGGGCAGATATTTCTGAGAGGGGGAGCCTCGTGGAGCCCAATGTACTGTGTGGATGTGTGCGTGATAGGGGCATCGGCGTGGCACACGATTAGTTTGAGTGAACCGTGTCTGTTGCGTCATCCGACTTGTCTAATGTTCATAAATTTGGCGAAAAATAACGCGGGAGAGGGTCAGAACATGAACACACTTGCATGTGGACCAAATTTATGTATCAAAAGGGTGGTTTGATTTTCCAATACCAAATGCAACTTCGATGTGGCACCTCTCTCGCAAAGTGCACGGTATTGCTTGCCCCCACCCCCCCTCGTGTCGGCATAAAGGTAATCCTAAGCTATGAATGCATGCCCCCTCCCCCCAACCGAGGTTCACCTAGCAAAGTGCGAAGTAGCTAGCAGCCCCCTCCTCCCTCATGTCGGCACGAATGGAATCCTAAGCTATGAATGCATGCCCCCCCCAACCGAGGTTCATTCACCTAGCAAAGTGCGAAGTAGCTAGCAGCCCCCCCCCCTCCTTCGTGTCGGCACGAAGGGAATCCTAAGCTATGAATACATGCCCCCACCCCCAACCGAGGTTCACCCTAGAAAAGTGCGAAGTAGCTAGCAGCCCCCCTCCCTCGTGTCGGCACAAAGGGAATCCTAAGCTATGAATGCATGCCCCCCAACCGAGGTTCACCCTAGCAAAGTGCGAAGTAGCTAGCAGCCCCACTCCCTCGTGTCGGCACGAAGGGAATCCGAAGCTATGAATGCATGCCCCCCAACCGAGGTTCACCTAGCAAAGTGCGAAGTAGCTCGCAGCCCCCCTCCCTCGTGTCGGCACGAAGGGAATCCTAACCTATGAATGCATGCCCCCCCAACCGAGGTTCACCTAGCAAAGTGCGAAGTAGCTAGCAGCCCCCCTCGTGTCGGCACGAAGGGAATCCTAAGCTATGAATGCATGCCCCCTCCCCCTAACCGAGGTTCACCTAGCAAAGTGTGAAGTAGCTAGCAGCCCCCCCCCCCTCATGTCGCCACGAAGGGAATCCTAAGCTATGAATGCATGCCCCGCCCCAACCAAGGTTCACCTAGCAAAGTGTGAAGTAGCAACCCCCCCCCCCACACACACACACACTTTCAGTCGGCGGGCCAGAGAGGCATATCTCACCAAGATGTATCGTAAAATGGACCAAGAATAATCCACCTTGGCCGTACAACCTCTCTCTTGTTGTTGGTCAAAGTGATGGCCTTCCATGCCACCCCGGAGATGGGCTAGCTCGCCAATAATCACGCAAGTAGCTAGTCCCCGAAGACAACCACTGCATGCGTGTGGCCCAAACATATGTATGGAGAGGTGTGTTTTTGAGTAACAATGGAACAACTTTGATGTGGCACCGTGATTTCGAACTAGAAATCCCCACACTGAGTGAGGGTTAGGTTGATGATGCATATGTATGTTACACCACACTTTAAGCCGACGACGGGGATTCATGCATGCATGCGTGCATAGGACATGCGCTCAAACTTAAGGTCTGAATCTCACCATGACCTATACTACGATAACACGAACCAAATGAAGAATCCGCCATGGTAACCTATCTTGTTGTTGGTCAAGGTGATCATGGATGTCCACACGGGCCCACGAATATATAGGCTTGTCACCGATAACCACACGAGGGAGTGTACTGTTCGAAGGCAACCACTACATGCATATGTATCGAGGTGATGCGTTCATGCATGTTTGAATACACAACATTGATGTGGCGCGTGCGTCAAAAATCGTACACTAGCTCCCCACACAGAGCAAGATCGGTTCATGATGTGTCGTTGTACTAGCCACTTCGACTCGATGGGAGGGATTCATGCGTACACATGCATGTGTGTGTTCTCAAACTATATCATGCATGCCATCCCAGAGCAAAAATAATAATCCCCTCCTAAGTCAAATTAACCTCTCTTGTTGTCAGGCAAAAAGTAGTGATGGACCACGCAGCCCCACAGATGGAAAGCATCGATATCGCTGATAACCGCTTAAGTGGGTGCGAGAGGACAACCACCACCGCTTTGCATGTGGGCTAAACATATATATGTTGAATACCCAAAATGCACAACTTTCATGTGCCACATGCCTCAAAAACCGTAAGCCATGCACCCACACAAAGCGAGGTTCATCAAGCGTACTACATATGATGGTCCCCTTCCCCCCTCTTCACCGCATACTATATGCTCCTGCCGTAATATATGTACAACCCAAAATTATCCTCATCGATGGTGAAATTAATTAACCTCTCCCGATGTAGGTCAAAGTGATGCATGCATGCATCGACGATGGCCTCGTGGGCCCACAGATGGAAGCGTCACACGTGAGTGTCCTAGCTACGATATGCATGTGGCCCAAAAAGGTGTTGTGTGATGTTTGAATAGCCAATTTCATAATTTTGATGTGGCACGTGCCTCGGAAACCAAAAGTCCCGACACTGAGTGAGGTGTACTTGTTCACGGACGCGTGCGTATAGTATATATGCTAGTGTAAGTGTATCTAGTGCCCCTTAGTGATTGTGGTGTATTGAAGACTTATAGGTTAAGGGACTAAAGCGTTTGTGAGTGTACACGGGTCTATAAGCCTATGAGGAGTTTGATATTTACAGAGAAAGTCGACCCCTAAAAATGAAGTTCTTCGACTGAAGACTTTGGATTTCTGAAGACTTTGAAAGTGAAGAAATTGGTGTAACCTTGAAGACTTGGTATTCATTCGAGGAACATGAAGCGTGAAGACTTTTGTTTTCGTAGTTTCATTTTCTCTTTCTTGAGTCATAGGAAACACCGTACTGTTAAAGGAGGTCGAGGAAATACTAAGGAAAAATTTCCAAGTGATGCTCAACTCAAAATCCTACATCTATCAATCCCTTCGAGTGAAGCCATTGGAAATCCCATACAGTTCGGTCATATTCTTCAGTGACAGAGACGAAGTTCTTCTGGTCTCTGAGGAATTTGTTCTGACTGAGGAGTTAGGAATTCGCCAGTGCGGATTGCCTACACAGTGAGGAACATGATAGCCCTGAGGAATTTGATACTCAAATTTCCGACCGTTGCTGTGCTATGCGCCAGCTGTCCCAAAATATCTTATCCACCTAACGGTCATATCATTGAAGGGCATTTATGTCTTATCATGTCGGGCTGCTCCCTAGGCTATAAATAGCCGCCCCCTACAACCACTAGCTGGTTGGCTGCTCCGAGAGAAACTGACACTTGTCATTTGAGAGCATCCCATCCTCCGAGGACTTTGAGCGAAAATCATCAAGTGAGGAAAACCCAAACTCAAACACCTACAAACCCAAAGTGATTGAGCATCACTAAAGAGATTGATCCTGCGTGGATCCGACGCTTGTTACCTTTGAAGACTGTGCTTCTTCCAGACGGTTAGGCGTCATGGTCTAGAGCATCCAAGAGGAAATTGTGGATCGCCGAGTGACCGAGTTTGTGAAGGTTTGGAAGTCACCTGAAGACTTACCACGAGTGATTGGGCGAGGTCTGTGTGACCTAAGCTCAAGGAGAACACGGTGAGGACTGTGTGTTCGGGACTGTGTGTCCTCAGGTTTAAATACCTAGCCGCTCCAACCAGATGTACAACTGAGACAGCGGTTGGAACTGGTCTACCAAATCATTGTCTTCACCAAGCTTACTGGTTCTATTTCCTCAACTCTTTCATTTCCTCATTACTGTGTTGTATGCTTGTTCATATCTGTGTTTGAAGACTTTGACTGAAGACCTTCTCAATTTCCTCAGTTCAATTTCCTCAGTCTGTTTGTCTTCATCCTGTGTTTACGCTTTCTGTACTCTGTGCTTGTTTTCATTTCATCATGATGACTATGCTTGTGTTCTGCTATGCATACTTTTGAGTACTTATTCCGCTGTAAGTAGTTCTTCGCTAAGGAATTTCCTCACCCACAAATTCCTCAGTGAAGAATTTATAAAAATCGCCTATTCACCCCCCTCTAGTCGATATAACGCACTTTCAATTGGTATCAGAGCAAGGTACTCCCTTGTTCTGTGTGATTTTGGTTTAACCACCTGGAATTTTAGTTATGTCAACCGCAGGTATGATCAAGGTCTCTGCTGGGTGTCCTACCTTCGATGGGACGGACTACCCCTACTGGAAGAATAAGATGCGAATGCATCTTGAGGCAATTGATAATGATCTCTGGTATGTTGTGGAAAATGGTGTTCCCTCTGTCTCACCCTGACTGAACGCTACCGATGTGAAGAGATTCAAGCAACTCGATTCTCAAGCGAAGAATATCATATGTGGCCATCTGAGCAAAGGACAGTATGGAAGAGTGAGTGCTTTGGAAACTGTTAAGCTTATCGGGGATAGGCTGTCCAAAGTAAATGAAGGAGTCTCAACTCAGCGTGACTCTCGAGTTGATGTTCTTCGCAATCTCTTCAACCACTTCAAAAGACTCGACAATGAAAATGTTCAACAAACCTTCGATCGCCTCACTGACATCTCAAATGAGCTTCAAGCGCTTGGTGCCACTGACATCACCGACCATGAGGTGGTGAAGAAATTGTTGAGATCGCTTGATTCCTCATTTGATACTCTGGCATTGATGATACAAGAACGTGCTGATTACAAGTCACTTGATCCCGTTGATATCCTCGAAAGGCTAAATACTCATGAGTTCCAGCTTGCTGAAAAGAGAGATCTCTATGGTTCGAGCTATGGCAGATCACGTGCACTAAAGGCCAAGGTTGTCTCTGAGTCTGAAGATGAAGACTCTGACACCAGCCTTGGTGATCCTGAAGAACTGAGCCATGATCTAGCACTGCTCGTGAAGAAATTCCAAAAGTTCTCAAGACGTGGTCGCTTTGGAAGACCCTCAAGGAGCAATGATTCCTCATCCAGTGACTACAAGAAGAGGTTGTGTCACAAATGCAAGAAACCAGGACACTACATTCAAGATTGTCCTCAGTGGGAAAAGGAATCAAAGAATAAGAAATACAAGGAGTACAGTTCTGATGATGTGAAGAAAAAGAAGAAATCCTCAAAATCTTCATCATCAAAATCCTCAAAGTCTTCATCTCACAAGAAGAGCAGCTCCAAAAAGGCTCGGGCATTCATTGGCAAGGAAATGGACTCTGAGGCTGAATCTGAAGAAAATGAGGAAGAGGAGGCATCTGAGGATTCCGAATCCGGTGTGGCTAGCCTAGCCCTCGCTGCTGCACTCGTCAGCAAGTCTATCTTCAACACTGAAGAAAATGATCTCACCAACAAGGCTGATGAAGGCAATGATGACTACGCTCCCACCTATTGCTTCATGGCAAAGGGTGCCAAGGTACTCAAATATACCTCCTCTGAATCAAGTGAGAATGAATCTGATGAAAACCTTAAGCCCAGCTATTCTAAACTTGCTAAGATTGTTGTGAAACAACAAAGGGCCCTTGAAAAGGTTCAAAACATGCTAGACAAAAGTGATGATATGTTGGGTGAAGAAATGGATCGCACTAAAACCTTGACTGAAAATCTTCAGAGACTTCAGACTAGGTTTGACAACCTTCAAGGTCATCATAACACTCTCTTGTCTGATCATGAGAAGCTTTCTTATGAATTTCTTCAAAGAAAGCAAGATCTTGAGAAGCTAAGAGTGAGTTATGAAGATCTTTAGAAGGAGCGTGATTCATTATTTGCTCAACAAATCAGCGCTGCTCAGGAAGAATTTGTTCCTCCATGTTTGAAATGCATTGAACATGAATCTGCTAATTCTTCACCTGAATGTTCAAATGCTTCTAATGCTACAAATTCCTCAACTGTCTCTGCTATCATTAATTCCTCATCTGAGGACATTGCTAGTATCACGAACGATGCAGGGCTGAAGGAATTGTACATGACACGCATGTACAAAAGCCTCAAAGGGCATCAGACTCTTTGTGATGTGCTTAAAAAGCAGATCTCAACAGGAACCCTAGGAAAGAGGGTATTGCCTTTGAGAGGAAACTCAATGCTGATGGTACATATTGGAAGCCTAAGCAGTGCCCCAAAACCTCATGGGTTGCTGCAAAGGGACCTCCAGTTGATCCATCTAATTTATCTGGCTTTACATGTGAATCTTCTCATTCTTCTGATGAGTCATTTGACTCCAACTACAAACTGTTTAAAACTCAGAATGGTGAAGTATTTGCTAGATATGTTGGCACTAACTGCAGGAACGGTTCCCCTATGAAGAAAATCTGGGTTCCCAAAAGGTACCTTGAAAGTCTTCAGGTGAATGTCCTCATGACACCACCTGTGAAGATTAGGAACCCCAGATCAAATTCTTCATATGGACCAAATTCTTCATATGGATCCAAGTCCTCATACGGACCAAATTCCTCACATGGATCATATTCCTCAAGAGGATCAAAGTCCTCATATGAACATCATCGTGCTAACAACTCTGTTTCGCAGGGAAGAGCCAAGGGCTATGAACACTACTAGGAAAAGGGCTATAGATGATATGGACACTAATGGCGCACCAGACACGTGGTGCGCCACTACTATATACTAATGGCGCACCATGTGTTGGTGCGCCATTAGTGTCCAAATACTAATGGCGCACCACATCCACGGTGCGCCACTAGTAACAATTTTTTTTATTTTTTTCAAAACTAGTAATGGCGCACCAGGGGATAGTGCGCCATTACTAGTTAAACTAGTAATGGCGCACCACATCCACGGTGCGCCACTAGTACTTTTTTTTAAAAAAATTCAATTTTTATTTTATTTTTTTTCCAAAACTAGTACTGGCGCACCAGGGGATAGTGCGCCATTACTAGTTAAACTAGTAATGGCGCACCACATCCACGGTGCGCCACTAGTACTTTTTTTCAAAAAAAATTCAAATTTTTTTTATTTTTTTTCAGAACTAGTAATGGCGCACCACTCCCACGGTGCGCCATTACTAACTTGACCCAAAAATTCCACCGAATGCACCCCCCCCCATGGACCGCCTTTTCAGTTTTAAAAAAATAAAAGAAAATGATGGAAATGTCAAAAAAATAAAGAAAATAAGTTTCCCATGTGATATGTGGTCTAGTTGTTGGGAAAATTTACAAATATGAATTTTGACTTTATTTGCAAAATCTCTCTGGAATTTGTAAAATGGGAATAACTTTTGCATACGAACTCGGATTAAAAAAATTATATGAAAAATCATCTACTCGAAAAGATACATCCGAATTTAACCGGGGGAACCCCGTTAAACATTTTCAAAATCCTCAAAAACCTAATAGAAAAAAGTTACGGGGCTTTCAAGATTTAGAGGCAAAAAAATTCAAAAAATTTCAAACTTACTAGTCGCGCATCGTTTGCTAGGTGCGCCACTAGTAACAGAAAAAAAATTGGTGTTGAATTTTTTTTTGGAATTTTTTTTCAAAAATGATACGTAATATGACCGGGAAGTTTGAAATATTTTTCAAAATTTCATCATACTCATGAACATGAACAAAGTCCTAGACATCAACAAGGTTTAATAGGATTGATATGGTAGATATATCAACAAGTGCCTGTTAACTGAGGTGGTGCTCGGGTTGGATAGAACTGTGAAGTTAAGCGTGCTTGGGTTGGAGTAGTGTGAGGATGGGTGACCTTCCGGGAAGTTTGACCACTTAGTGTGATTTGACTTGAGATTAAGCATATTGACCCGAGATTAAGCCATAGTGACCCGAGATTAAGAAAAAAACGAAAAAAATTGGAAAAAAAAATTTTAAATAAAATTTCTGAAAAAATATTTGAAAAAAAATTGCTACTAATGCGCACTTCTATGTGGTGCGCCATTACTAAGTCAGATAGTAATGGCGCACGGCGTGATGCGCCATTAGTATACCAGATACTAATGGCGCACCAGTGGTGCGCCATTAGTATTTAATACTAGTGGCGCGGTACTAGTGGCGCACCAGTAGTGCGCCATTAGTGGGCAAAACTGGTGCGCCACTAGTAGACCTTTTCCTAGTAGTGGAATATGAGCATTATTCTTCTAACCATTATGTTCATAAGTCCTCAAAGAATTTCTCTGCTTATTCATATGCTTACCCTAACTTCTCTTATGTGAAACGAAACGGATTGGCTTCTATGCCACCTTTCTCATATGGAGCTCGCAGAGTGATGAACTCTTTGCCACCCCTTCAGATGTGGGTGGTGAAGAAAAAGAACTAATCTTTTATGCAGGGTCAGGTCTCCAGACGTGCTCAAACGTCTGAAGAATTTGCTAGAGACCTGAAGAGTGCCTGAAAGGACGCAGGCTAATCATGAAGAAATGAACTTTCATTTCTCACGTCCTCATACTGCTTTATCTGTTCTATTGCTTGATGAAATTGATCTGATGAATTGATGTCATATTCTTCACTGATGAAGTATATGAAGTTCGTAAGCTGCACTAATTCATCTGCAGGATGATCAACCCAAAGCCACTGAGTGGGTCCTCGATAGTGGATGTACAAATCACATGACTGGTGACAAGAATCTATTGATTGATGCTCCCCTATCACCATCGCATCTGAAGCATATCATCTTCGCTGACAAAGGCAAAAGTCAGGTATTGGGTCTAGGTAAGGTTGCGATCACAAAGGATCGACACATGGACAAAGTCATGCTTGTCGAGTACTTAGGATACAACCTCATGTCTGTCTCAATGCTTTGTGATCTTGATATGGTAGTTGTCTTTGGCAAGTATCGTTGTGTTGTGGTTATGGAAGCTGACAATTCCAAAGTCTTCGAAGGCTTTAGGAGAGGAGACTTGTATATTGTTGATTTCTCTACAGGACCGCAACCGGTCGTGTGCCTACTCGCAAAAGCTTCAGAAGGTTGGCTATGGCATCGACGACTTGGTCATGCAGGCATGAGGAATTTGCACACGCTTGCAAAGAAGAAGCATGTCATTGGCATTGAGAATGTCAAATTCCTCAAGGATCACTTGTGTGGAGCTTGTGAAGCTGGAAAGATGACCAAGGCTAAGCATCCAGCGAAGACTATCATGACCACTACTCAACCATTCGAATTGCTTCACATGGACCTCTTTGGTCCTAACCATTACTCAGCTATCACAAATGACGCATCTCTCTATGGCCTTGTTATTGTTGATGATTACTCTCATTACACATGGGTACACATTGTTACTTACAAACATGAAGTGCAGGAAGTCTTCAAGCGATTTTCCTCGAGGGCTTCAACCAACTTTGGTGTGAAGATCAAGCACATCAGAAGTGACAATGGAACTGAGTTCAAGAATTCTGGTCTTGATGACTATCTTGATGAACTTGGTATTACTCATGAGTTATCTGCTCCTTATACTCCTCAGCAGAATGGCGTCGTGGAGCGCAAGAACAGAACTCTTGTTGAGATGGCTCGCACTATGCTTGATGAGTACAAGACGCCTCGTCACTTCTGGATTGAGGCAATTTATACTGCGTGCCACATCATCAACAGGGTATATCTTCACAAATTCTTCAAGAAGACTGCCTATGAACTCCTCACTGACAAGAAACCCAATGTGAGTTATTTCAAAGTCTTCGGTGCTAAATGTTGGATTAGAGATCCTCATCACAATGCTAAATTTGCACCGAAAGCACATGAAGGTTTTATGCTTGGTTACAGAAAGGACTCGCACACCTACAGAGTCTTCAACACCATTCTTCACAAGGTTGTTGAAACTGTAGATGTGCGGTTCGATGAAACTTTTGTGGTTCGATGAAACTTTTGCACCTGTTGCTAGACTTGAAGCTATTCACATATTACTTGCTTATGCTAACCATCATGATATCACTTTATATCAAATGGATGTGAAAAGTGCATTGCTCAATGGTAAGCTTGAGGAAGAAGTATATGTTGCTCAACCCCCAGGTTTTGAAGATCCTAAGCATCCTGACAAAGTCTTCAGACTGAATAAGGCCCTCTATGGCCTCAAGCAGGCCCCTCGGGCGTGGTATGATACTTTGAAGGAATTTCTCATGAAGAAAGTGTCACGCCCAATATGCGATACTATCCTAAAGAGACTCGAGGTCCCACCAAGGATAGAACCGCATATTGACACACTTTTGCAAGGTGGATATCATTACATCAACATTACATAGTATATGGGGATACATACAAGGCATACAAATGCCGCAAGAATACATCAATACATCATACATAAGATCAACATCCGACTACGGATGAAACACAAATAGAAGCTCAAACGACATCCACCCTACTAGCCCAGGCTGCCGACCTGGAACCTATCCCCTGATCGAAGAAGAAACTCCAAAACAAGTAACGTCGCTCTCGCGTCATGATCATCGCAAAACCTATACCTGCAACTGGTGTTGTAGTAAACTGTGAGCCACGAGGACTCAGCAATCCCATTACCATGGGTATCAAGACTAGCAAAGCTTGATGGGTAAGGAAAAGGGGTAAAGTGGTGAGGTTGCAGCAGCGACTAAGCATGTATGGTGGCTGACATACGCAAACAAGAGCGAGAAGAGAAGCAAAGGAACGGTCGTCAACTAGTAATGATCAGGAAGTGATCCTGAACTCCTGCTTACGTCAAACATAACCCAGAAACCGTGTTCACTTCCCGGACTCCGCCGAGAAGAGACCATCACGTCTACACACGCGGTTGATGCGTTTTAATTAAGTCAAGTGTCAAGTTCTCTACAACCGGATATTAACAAATTCCCATCTGCCACATAACCGCGGGCACGGCTCTCGAAAGTTTATACCCTACAGGGGTGTCCCAACTTAGCCCATTATAAGCTCTCATGGTCAACGAAGGATATTCCTTCTCCCGGGAAGACCCGATCAGTCTCGGAATCCCGGTTTACAAGACATTTCGACAATGGTAAAACAAGACCAGCAAAGCCGCCCGATGTGCCGACAAATCCCGATAGGAGCTGCACATATCTCGTTCTCAGGGCACACCAGATGAGCAAGACGTCGGGTTGGCATAGACCCTGGTTGCCCAGGGGGCGCCGGACATCGCTCGGTTTGGACCAGCACTTGGAGAAGCACTGGCCCGGGGGGGTTAAAATAAAGAGGACCCTCGGGAGCGCGACTCCCTAGGGAAAAGAAGTAGGTGATAGGCAAATGGTAAAACCAAGGTTGGGCCTTGCTGGAGGAGTTTTATTCAAAGAGAACTGTCAAGGGGTTCCCATAACACCCAACCGCGTTAGGAACGCAAAATCAAGGAACATAACACTGGTATGACGGAAACTAGGGCGGCAAGAGTGGAACAAAATACCAGGCATAAGGCCGAGCCTTCCACCCTTTACCAAGTATATAGATGCATTAATTAAATAATAGATATTGTGATATCCCAACAAAGTTCATGATATCCATGTTCCAACATGGAACAGACTTCTTCATCTTCACCTGCAACTAGCAAAGCTATAAGAGGGGCTGAGCAAAAGCGGTAACATAGCCAAACAACGGTTTGCTAGGAAGGGTGACAAAGGTTAGAGGTTCATGGCATTTTGGGAGGCTTGATAAGCAAGTGATAGGTAGCGCAGCATAGCGATAGAACGAAGCAACTAGCATAGCAATGATAGTAGTGAGATCTAGGGTAACGGTCATCTTGCCTGAAATCCCGCTAGAAAGAAGAACGAGTCCATGAAGAAGATGAAGCCATGAAGACGAACCAAGCGTAGTCGAACGAATCCTCACGATCGCAACGAAACGGGAACTATCGAGAAGAAGCACACAACATGGTAAACACACCACACATGAACAAGGCATGATGCTCAACCAAGTATGATGCATGACAAGGCTACAAGAGGCTACTCATGGCAAGAGATGATGCATACAAGAACAACACATCAAAGCAAGTTTAAATGAGGCCGGAAACAAGATATAACAATTCCGGTAAGTCCTCATATGCAAATTTCGAAATTGGTCCAGATCTGAATAAACCTTATGTTCAAGTTCTTAAATAGCAAGTTAATATGCACCAAGCTGATCTACACGAAATTCTAGTCAAGTTACATATAAAGTTCATTTAGTTCGGAGTTACGGCCTAGAAGATATGAGCAAAATAAGTTAAACATGGCATTGACGCGAAATGCATCCAAACATCAAGAAAACACCTCAAAAAAAGGATGCAACATGATAATATGCAACTACATGCAAAACTAGGCAAGTTACATATAGAGCACACTCAAAACGGAGCAACGGTTCAAAACACACATGAAACAAGTTTAAAGGACAAGCTGTCCCAAACAGCAAGTAGGCATTTTGCACGCATCAAAACAATATGCTACATCATCCTAACATGAAAACAAATGACATGCACGTGATGCACAGGTAAAGCATTGCAAAACATGAACACTGAGCTATCTCCAGAAACCACTAGAACAAGCTCAAAAGGACATGGCAAGATTGCAAATAATAACAGTTTCACAGACTTGGCAGAAATTACTGGACATGGCAGAAATAACATCAGGTTGCTAAGTTTAGAGCTATCAAACAACATGCTACAAAAACATATTATAGCAAACAAAGGCATGGCATGAATCTATAAATTGCATAGAAAAAAGTCCCTTACTGATCACGAGCCAAAAGGGCACAGAAGATACGATGGCACCTCTATAAACATAGCAAGTTTTATTACTAGATTCAGACTTAGCAGAAAACAGAGCATGGCATTAACAGAATTATAAAGGCATCTTTGCGAGCTCAAATCACACATCACAAAGCATTTCATGGCATGTGAAGGCATCCAACAGTACGATGACATAATTATAAAGCTAAGCATGGCAAGAGCATAGCGATAGGGTGCATGGATCACTACAAAAACATATGGCAAAACTGAACTTAATGTTAACAGGCTGACAGCAACATTATTTAGCAATTTGAGAGCAAGATTACAACAATTTACAGCTGTCTATAAATGCAAACGAGGGCATGGATGGATAGAGCATAACATGTATCACAAAACATCCTTAACGAACATCTCCAGAATATGCATAGAATTCATAGTGGCAGTAGGTTTACATGGCAACACAATGTTACAGCTACAGACTTGGCAGAAATGACTAAATCACAGAAATCAGTAACATCATGGAGGCTACTTTGCATGCTTGTGCTAGTCACCACATAGATCAAAAAAATACAAAACAAGCACCTCTGTAAAGATGGCATGATGTAGTTCAAAACACATGTAGAGATGATGCTTATAGGATGCACACACAAAATGCAATGAAAAAGACAAATCACCAAGTTCTGATAACAGGCAGCAGTTAACATCATATAGCACTCTTGCAACAATGATTAGGGCATCAAGATGAACTCAACCAAGCAAGGCACAATGTAAGAAAATGAAGAGCATCTCACCGTGAACATTTTGATGTATCACACGCACAAAACGGAGCAGCACACATAAAGATATGGCATGACAAACATATGCACATGATATTGAAAATCTGGGAGGCGGCGGAGGCGGACGGAGGCGGCGGCGCGGGGCTCGCCTCGGGCGGCGCGGGTGCTCGGGCCGGGAGGGCCTGCTGTGGGCCGCGCGGGCCGACGGCGGAGGGAGACGCTGGAAGCCACGTGACACGCTAGGATTCGCTGTGGCGGGCGGCGCGGGCGTGTCCAGTGGGATCGGACATGTCCGGCGGCGATGGAGGAGAGGCTAGGGTTTGGACCCGGGATTTGGGGGGAGATGCACATATTTATAGGTAGAGGGAGCTAGGAGACTCCAAATGGGGTGCGGTTTTCGCCCACACGATCGTGATCGAACGACCGAGAGCATGGAGGGGGTTAGGATGGGCTAGGTGGGCTGTGTGAGGAGGTGCTGGGCTGCAGAAAAGAAGGGGTTTTTGGTCTACGCGGTTAACCGTTGGGGCATCAAACGACCTCCAAATGGAACGAATTTTGACGGGCGGTCTATCGGTGCTATACCAAGGCCACTCGGCAAATCTCGCCCCATTCCGAGAACGTTTTTCTCCTGCTCATGAAACAAGGTCTGAGAAGGGCGACGGGCGCGTGCGAGAGTGTCGGATCGCGAAACGGACAACGGGGAAAAGGACCGGATGCAAGTTCTGAGAAAACATGAGGATAAAATGCATATGATGACATGGCAAAATGCAACACACAAGCAGCTGACATGGCAACAACGACGAATAACTGGAAGACACCTGGCGCATCGGATCTGGGGCGTTACAGAAAGGCTTCAAACTCGGTTCACTCGACCCTACTCTTTTCACTAAATCATATGATGATGAATTGTTTGTATGCCAAATATATGTTGATGATATCATCTTTGGTTGTACTGACAAACGTTATAGTGATGAATTTGCCTATATGATGAGTGAAGAATATCAAATGTCTATGATGGGAGAGTTGAAATTCTTCTTAGGTCTTCAAATTCGTCAACAGCGAAATGGCATATTCATATCTCAGGAGAAATACCTCAAGGATGTACTGAGGAAATTCGGCATGCAAGATTGCAAAGGCGTCAAAATTCCTATGCCCACAAATGGCCATCTGTGCATTGATGAAAATGGTATTGACTTCGATCAAAAGGTATACCGCTTCATGATTGGTTCCTTATTGTACTTATGTGCATCTAGGCCAGATATTATGCTTAGTGTTTGCATGTGTGCCCGATTTCAAGCTACACCGAAGGAATCACACCATAAGGCTGTGAAACATATTCTTCGATATCTAGCTCACACACCAACACTAGGATTATGGTACCCCAAGGGCTCGGCTTTTGATCTTGTTCGATATTCTGACTCTGACTATGCTGGTGATCGTGTTGATCGCAACTCAACATCTGGTACATGTCATTTCCTCGGACGATCTTTGGTCTGTTGGTCCTCGAAGAAGCAAAACTGCGTATCACTGTCTACTGCTGAAGCTGAGTACATTGCTGCTGGTTCTTGTTGTGCTCAACTGCTTTGGATGAAGCAAACTCTCAAGGACTACGGCGTCAACGTGAAGAATGTGCCTCTCTTCTGTGACAATGAGAGTGCCATCAAGATTGCTCACAACCCAGTTCAGCACTCGAAGACAAAGCACATTCAGATTCGTCATCATTTTCTTCGCGATCATGTGTTGAAGGGCGGCATTTCTATTGAGCATGTGAAGACTGAAGAACAGCTAGCCGATATCTTCACAAAGCCCTTGGATGAGAAGAGATTTAGCAAGTTGCGGTGTGAGCTAAATATCTTACAATCTTCGAATGTTCTTTGAAGAGGACACTCATCCTAACACTTATGCACAATTGATGACTTAGATGTGCAACACATGAAGAAACGTTTTTCTTCAATCAATGAAGAATAACACTCTAAGTGTGAAGAAATTAATGAAGAATTTGATTCTCAGAACCCTACGACAATTGTACGCGGTGTCTGAAATCATCATTCTTATACGGTGGGTCGCGCCACCACAAAAGTTGAAAGTCTTCAATTTGAGTTTCTCCTCAGTTTTTGAAATTCCTGAGTTGTTCATATTCTTCAACTTTGCAAAATCTTCACTGTTTCCGTCATTTTTCTTCATTGGCTATATATATATATATGAGTTTATGTCCTCTACAGCATTCACTTATGGCTAATTCTTCAAGTTGGTTTTTCTCCTAAGTGAATGTGACCGGACCCTTCCCCCTCTATGCTATACTCAACCCAATCTATTCACAAATTCTTCATGTGCGTTCTATTTGAAACTCGTTCAAAATATTCACTGTGTCCTTGTCAGCTGAAGAATTTGCGAACGGAACTTTTAACTTATCTTATCCAAATTTTCGGCTTTGCCGCTCAAACCGTTCCGCTTCCCACGATATACTTATCTATTCACCCACGATCTAACACGATCTTCACTTCTCAGTACGTGGGTGACACATGTCAAGCGAATGAGAAGGGTCAGGGGCACGTTCGTCCAATTTCATCAGGTGAACAGTTTTTCACCGTGGCTATAAATACCCCCTCTCCCCTTCCTCACATCTTTTACTCCGCTCGACCTCTCTCCAGCTCGAGCTTCTCAAACCCTAGCGCCGCCGCTACATCATCGTCGCCGGTGAGGAAGAGCTTCACTGCCTCGACCTCGTCGCCGCCGTACTCATGCCGGCCACGGAAATCTTCACTCCGCCGCCGCCGTAGCCGTCTTCCTCCGCCAAGTTAGGGCGTGGAAGATCTGCACAGACGAGCTTCACTTCTCCACATCCCAGTTCGTCGTGTTCTTCGTCGAGGGTAATTAAAAGTTACTTTTACTGCCCTCTTTGATTCAAATGACTTCTACAAAATCTTCAAAGGTGTTTATTCCTCAAATTTTTCACACACTAAACACCTCACTTGTCATCTGTTCTTGATTCGTTTCTCTAAGCATCATTTTTCTTCAAGATTCCTCAATTGTGTGGATCTTCGATCTATACAACTCTGGAACCTAAGACAAAGAACGCTTAGTGAAATTCTTCAAGACTCATCTCGTCAAATTCCTCAAACTTGTTCTTTTTGAAAAACCTTCTGAGAACGCATATGACCTCTCCAAATTCCTCGCAACTATACTCTGTTCACAGGTACTCATGTCCGCTGCTGAATCACTAGGTTCTCATCAACTTAACTCATTTGCAGCGTTCCTGGAAGAAAAGTTGCATACTTCTTCAGGGAGTTCAATTGTTCAAATTCCCCAACTGAAGAAAATGGCAGATGGAAAGAAGCCACAGAAAGGAGGAAAGAGGCCTGAGGTCAATACTGCCTTTGAAATCCCTGAGGACATTTATGCTGGGTACTACACACCCCCTGAGGAAGATAAAAATCAGCGCAAGGTGCGCATTCAGAGGATAGAAAGGAGATGGGCAAAAGAGTGGAGGGAGTACAGGTATGTGACTCCAAAATACATGAAGAAATTCGCTGTTACTCCTCCATGCTCAAGACTACCATTGGCACCTGGCCAAGAGGCAGATCCCACTAGCATCAAGCGCAGTGAGGATTTTCCTGAAGAATGGGCCAAGCGCCAGGCCAAGTTGGCCAAACAGGCAAAAGATGCAGTGAAGAAATTCAACGAAGATTCCACTGCTGCTGCTGCAGAGGCCTCTGTAAGGCTGAAGAAATCCATGGCAAAGAAGCCTGCGCACAAGCCAAGTGCCTCTTCTTCAATGCCCTCACGGCCAATTTCCTCAGCTAAGCCCTCACGGCCAATTCCTCAAGCCGCTCCTGCTCCTCCAAAGTCCTCAGCTGCTCCGACAAAATCCTCAGCACATGTGCATCTTGCCACGTGCCAAAGGACTACAGGCATCTCCATTGCCTCAGGAGCTTCAGCTAGTTCCTCAGTTGCACCAAACTCTTCAACAGGACCCTCACTGCTGAAAACTAAGACCACTGCTGGACGAGACTCTCGCCCAAGTCCTCATAAGAAGCAGGTCGCCTTCCAAGTACCGTCTGAAGAAGACGAAGCTGATGATGAAGAACTTGCTGAGATCATCAGAGATAGGCAAGTCAGGGCCGCTAGAGCCAAGGGCACAAATGTGCCACTGCTTTTGGATCCAAAGTTGATCCTCGACTATATTGATCTCTGGCACAAGGACCCAAACACTCCTATGCCTGATTTCAAGTTGACACCTGGCCAAAGTCACATGCTGACCCATTTCATCCAAGAAGAAAAATGGAAATATGAGAAGGCCAGGCAGCTCAAGAAAGCACAGTACAGGAAGGAGAAGTTCCTGAAGAACAACGTTGTCTCTATGACAACTGATGAACTTGTAAAGATCCAGTCTGAAATCAAAGTCCTCAGCGATGATTTCAACGCTTACTATGCTGATTGGAAAGGAGCCAAGGTCAGGTTCGTCAATCTGACGAAGACATTCACTTCAAGTGCCGCTGCCCCTGTGCATATTGAAGTCACTCCGGCTGAAGCATCTGCTCAGCCAGCTGAAGAACATGCCAGCACCGCTGATGACAATCAGACTGCTGATGAAAATGTGAGTTCCAAGGCTGATGACTGCATTCCAGCCACTGAAGAAATTGCCAGGGCACCCACTAGTGGTGCGCCTGAAGAAAATGAAGAGGTCAGGGCAACTGCATCAGTTGTGCCTGAAGAAAATGAACCACATTCCTCTGCTCCTTCTACACCTACTCCAACTCCAATCCTTCCACCTGCATCAGATGTGAAGAAGACCAAGGCTGCAGAGCGTGCAGCAGTGAAGAAAAGGAAAGCATCAACTCCTTCAGATTCTTCAGCACCGAAGAAGATGAAGAAATTGACAAGTTCATTTGCTAATCCAATTGATGTTGTTCCAGTTTCCTCCATGCCATCAAAGGAAATCATCCCTTTTGATGAAGAATATGAGATCCCTAGTGGATCTGATGAAGAAAATCCTTCTGCTGCTTCGTCAGAGCAGATGGATAAAGAAATTGAAGTTGATAGAATCCCTTCCACCCCCACAGTCTCCTCGCATATGCCTCAGTTTACTGCTGAAGAGGCTGGCGTTGAAGAAATTGAAGATGAAGATGTGGGCATTGGTTGTACCACACCAGTGATGAATGATGACTTTTGGGAAAGTCAGCACCCCAATTCTCCACTCTTCACTCCACTGCAGCAAATTCCTCAGTCCCCAGTCACTACAGTTCAAATGGGATCTGATGAAGTTCATGATGACATTCCAGCCGCTAGTGCTGAAGGAAATGAGATTGCAGAATTGAAGAACCAGGCTGCCACTGAAGAGGAACCAGAAATTCCTCAGCCTGAAGAACCTGAGATTGCGATTCCTGAGGTCATCATGCAACTGACTGACACTCCACTGCCCAAGCCAAAGGATCCATTCTCAAGGAAGCAAACATTCAAGGCTGATGCCTTCTTTGGCGAGCATGTATTCTTCACTGATTACAACCCTTATGACTCTGCTCGCATAAGGAAGAGGCGTTTCTGGACTGCCAGCCAGGCAAATTTCTATTCCTCAGTGCTGTTCAACAAAGACAAAGTCTTCGATCATGAGCACATTCCTCACGTGGATATGGAATCTCTGCCATGCTTCGGGCCAGTCCTCAGTGTTCTCTACGACGCTGGACTGTTAAACTTCTGCACTTACATATGTGATTGGAATGAAGAGCTAATTCTTCAATTTTATGCAACACTGCACATCACCGGCAACTCTGAAGACGTGAATTCATGGGTGCTGGACTGGATGTCTGAAAACACTCACTACAAAGCACCAGCTACTGAATTGCTTCGTGCTTTGCCTCTCAGTCCACCCCTTGAAGGTGCTTGTTGCATCTACAATGAACCTGAGCTTACCGATCACTACATGCAAGTGCTGATGAAGCCTTTGAAGCCAGGTCAGGCCCCAAGAACAAAATTCCTTGTGAAGGAATTGTTGTATGTGCCTCGGACTTTCTATCGCATTCTGACGAAGACATTGAGTCCTATCAAGGGCCACGACTCTAATGAAGAAGAAGTCATTGGCATCATGAAGAATCTGCTTTTCAATATCATTCATGGCGTTCCCGTCAACTTCCATGATTTCTTCATGAGGACTCTGGCCAATGTCGCAATGTCACCATTTGAGTTGAAACCTTATGCACCTTGGATTATGAGATTCATCAGGACAAGGTCTTCACTAAACTATAAAGCTGATACACTGAACCATTGCAGCTACTTGCCCCCGATCGAAGTCCTCAAACGGACATTTTCCTCAGCTGATGAAAAGGGCAAGGCTACTGCTGTAATTGATGAAGGCATTCGTCCATTGGATGGACAATTTCGCAAGGCTGCATCCTACTCCACCAATGATGACTCTGCCACTCTGCCGCAAATGCACCCAAGCAAAATCCTCAAGGCACAGCACCCAGGGTGATGACTGGCCGTGAGCTTCTCCTCAGTCTTCATCAGAAGGTTGATCACAATCATAAATGGGTCAAGTGTCAGTTTGGTTCAATTCTTCACAACATGACTGCTACCCATAATGCAGTGAAGAAAAACCACTACTACCTTCATGAAACCCTCAACCGCACCTGGGTTGTTCTGTCTCAAGTCTATAGTGAAGAAAATCTGAAGAAAATGGGTCTCAAGGAAGATTTTGACTGGGCTGCACCTCCTCCGAAGAAGTACAAGAAGGTCAAGGTTCCTTCCTTGGTGGCCAGCTCCTATTCTTCATCACGTGACACTGATGAACATGAAGATTTGGACGACACTGTCGCAGGCCCTACTACAACACACGACCCTAACAACGTTGAAGCTCCTTCATCACCTTGATATTCTTCAGGGGGCGTTAGTCCTCATTTTCGACCCTTTTGGTCATTTGATGACAAAGGGGGAGACATTTGAGTTAATCTTCAAGCGGGTCTGTTATATGGGAGGGGGGTGTGTGTGTTCGCACGCCCGAGGAGGTTTTGGTGTGTGTGTGTGTGTGTGTTGTGTGTGTGTGCAGGGGGCGCGGGGTGTTTGAGGAAATGACGCGGGTACTGAAAATTTTACTACGCGGGAGTGAAATGCCGGGCTATTGAAACTTTTGATGACAGTGCATCGCACACGGTCCGGAGATAACAACCGTGTGTTATGAAACAGAAAAACCCTCGAGGCGGGCAGATATTTTCTAGGGATGCACGCGGGATTGGGAACAAGAAACATCGCACACGGTCCGGAGATAACAACCGTGTGTTATGAAACAGAAAAACCCTCGAGGCGGGTAGATATTTTCTAGGGATGCGGGCGGGATTGGGAACAAGAAACACCGCACACGGTCCGGAGATAACAACCGTGTGTTATGAAACAGAAATACCCTCGAGGCGGGCAGATATTTTTGAGAGGGGGAGCCTCGTGGAGCCCAATGTACTGTGCGGATGTGTGCGTGATAGGGGCACCGGCATGGCACACGATTAGTTTGAGTGAACCGTGTCTGTTGCGTCATCCGACTTGTCTAATGTTCATAAATTTGGCGAAAAATAACGCGGGAGAGGTTCAGAACATGAACACACTTGCATGTGGACCAAATTTATGTATCAAAAGGGTGGTTTGATTTTCCAATACCAAATGCAACTTCGATGTGGCACCTCTCTCGCAAAGTGCACGGTATTGCTTGCCCCCACCCCCCCTCGTGTCGGCACAAAGGGAATCCTAAGCTATGAATGCATGCCCCCTCCCCCCAACCGAGGTTCACCTAGCAAAGTGCGAAGTAGCTAGCAGCCCCCTCCTCCCTCGTGTCGGCACGAAGGGAATCCTAAGCTATGAATGCATGCCCCCCCAACCGAGGTTCATTCACCTAGCAAAGTGCGAAGTAGCTAGCAGCCCCCCCTCCTTCGTGTCGGCACGAAGGGAATCCTAAGCTATGAATACATGCCCCCACACCCAACCGAGGTTCACCCTAGCAAAGTGCAAAGTAGCTAGCAGCCCCCCTCCCTCGTGTCGGCACGAAGGGAATCCTAAGCTATGAATGCATGCCCCCCAACCGAGGTTCACCCTAGCAAAGTGCGAAGTAGCTAGCAGCCCCACTCCCTCGTGTCGGCACGAAGGGAATCCTAAGCTATGAATGCATGCCCCCCCCCAACCGAGGTTCACCTAGCAAAGTGCGAAGTAGCTAGCAGCCCCCCCTCCCTCGTGTCGGCACGAAGGGAATCCTAACCTATGAATGCATGCCCCCCCCCAATCGAGGTTCACCAAGCAAAGTGCGAAGTAGCTAGCAGCCCCCCTCGTGTCGGCACGAAGGGAATCCTAAGCTATGAATGCATGCCCCCTCCCCCCTAACCGAGGTTCACCTAGCAAAGTGTGAAGTAGCTACACTACAAAAAAATACACTTCAGTGATGATACGTGTTTGTCACAGTAGGTCGCGTTTTTTGTCATGCATGTACATCCATGACAAATTTATGACAGAATCAAGATAGTCATACTTGTGCTGTCGTAGAAGTGTTCCATCACATTACCAAAATTATCATCACGGAAGTGTCCACTTCCATGACGATAAATCGCACGTCACAGAAGTGCTTTCGTCAAGGGTGACCGACACGTGGCATCCACCGTAACGGAACGCCGTTAAGCTATCGGGTCGGGTTTTCGATCCGGTAACCCGTTAACAGCCCTGACCAATGGGGATTTTCCACGTGTAAAATCATCATTGGCTGGAGGAAACACATGTCGGCTCACCGTTGGGACAGATGTCATCCGCTCATTGGACTGAAGGCGCCTATGATACGGCGACATGTGGCACGGCCCAACAGAGGCCCATTCCTGTGAAAAGGCCGGCCCGTTTGACTTGGTCAAAAGGTGGCGGGCCGGCCCACGGAAAGCCTGTTAACGGCCTGTTCGCATATAGCCCATTTACAACCCGCTAACCCAGGGCCCGTTATGCCCTATCCGAATTAGGCCCAGTGGCGTCATCTGGGCCGTCCAATATGATTCAGCCCGTTTTAACTTTCGGCCCATGTGTGGCCCATGACTTCTTTCGGCCCATATGAGGACCTTTGTAACTCTTGGCCCATTAACGGCCCGTGGTGAAACTGGCCCGTAATGAATAGTGTATCACTTTATACCCATTAACGGCCCCATTGATTCTTGGGCTCATTTGCAGCATTCGGTTACATATAGCTCGTTACTGTCATTTTCTGCTTGTGGGCCAAATTCAGCCCGTCGTTACAGTCGGCCCATTTGCGGACCGTTAATACGTTGGGCCGTTTTCATGTCAAAAAAACCCGTTGGGTTGTTTTCATAGAGTTATCAAATACAGGCTATTAACGGCCCGTTATGGTCCACGAATAGTACGGCCCATGATTGGCGAAATGATGATAGGCCCCGTAGAAGGCCCATGGATCCTACGGCCCGTATGAGGCCCATGGATAGTACGGCCCATAGAAGGCCCATGGATCGTACGGCCCGTAGAAGGCCCATGGACCCTACGGCCCATAGAAGGCCCATGGACCCTAAGGCCCGTATAGAAGGCCGATGGATCCTACGGCCAGACGAAGGCCCATGGATCATACGGCCTGCAGGAGGCCCATGGTTACAACAGTCCGTGTGTTGCCACGATTATTTTGGCCTAGTTACCAAAATTGGCTATTGTGGCCACTAGAAAAAAACAGAAAAAGAACTGCAATGACTACAAGCAAACAACTAAACAAGACAATAAGGAAATAAATAAGCAAGCAATTAACGCTAGCCTATTACCGCTATTACACATATTACATCCACTGGGCATCAAAGTTCGCCACCAGTGCAAATATAGGGAACAAAGCAGCACATTACATACACTGGCCGTCAAAATTGGCCACCAGTGCAAATAAACGCGGCAGCAAAACAAGAGCATAACTGAAACAACTTTAGAAGAGCTCAAGAAACGTTATCCTGGGTATCCACCATGCTGGCAATAAGCTTAGCAAGCTGATTAGCTTTGTCCTGTTTGGCGCTAAAATCCTCCAACGCTTGCTGTTGCACCAGAAAGTATGCATCTGAATGCTCCAGGGACTTCCGCAGTCCTTCCACTTCTTGTCGAAGCACAGCTGATCGATGTCTTTCAGCTTGTAGTTGAGACTCAAGAAACCGAACTGATTCAGACAGTGAGTTTGAATAGCTTGTGCAAGCGGTAGTGGCCAGTAACTCGAACACTAAACCAAGACAGGACTTTGGGGTTGTCTCGCTGTCTTCAAGATAGTCTTCCTTAGCTGTTTTATCAGCTTTGTTGGAGACCAACAAGGATGTGTCACTATCCTAAACCTTATCTGCATTACTTCCTTTACCATTCCTTAATAAGGCACTCTTCCCCAATATTCTGTCAGCATTCTAAAAGAAGAAACAAGCAGACACATAACAAGTTTAGCATGTACTAGTATATGAAACTCATTTCGGTGAACCAGTTCATTAGTAAGGTGGACAGGATTAAACTACCAAGTCTTCTATTGCCAAGTACTAGTACATAATAAAAGCATCAAACAAAGATATATCTATGTCCTATGGTCACTGCATTGTCTTGCCAAATCAAAATAGAGACACGGTTCAAATCATATCAGTTCAAGACAAAGCAGTAGTGAAAGAATACAAAGCGTGGGAAACTACACGGCACAACAAGATTTCAGATGGGTACCACGGGTCTACATGTACAACAACACTATTGGCTCTGATGTGATGCTACTAATGTGCATGATATGAAAGTAAACTGTATACACAATTGAAATTGAAATCAACAGAGCTATTGATAAGAGCAAACCTGTTAAAGAAACATGCGTGAACATACCTGCTGTGCCATTGGAGTTTCGATTGGATCCTTCAATTTAAAAATAAGTTTGTATGAGTAAATACAGTGATACAAGAGCAAAGCAATCATAGTTAAAAAAGGCGCGCCTAAGCGAGCGCTTAAGCGCGCCTAGGCTCTAGGCGTTGGCAAAACGAATTGCGCATAACTACGCATAATCTGTGCATAACTGCGCACAAGCATGCGCTTTGGTCAGTAAAGCGCAAGGCGGTGGCAAAACGCACAATTAACGCCTAGCGCTTTTTTGAACTATGATAGCAATGGAATCTTAAATTAGAACAGTTGTTCTTCAGGTTTAGGCACTTGTTCTACATGAACAGAGTACAGTAAGATGCAAGGATATAATACTTAAAAATAGAAAATGAGCTCATAGACCTTACCACATTCTTGGTTCGGGACCAGTACAGAACAAGGCGTTCCCAGTCATCGTCCAGTAAATGTGTCTCAGGAGAACGTAAGGGAATTTGATGAGTTTCTTTGCCGGTGAAGTACGTTTTCTTCAGGTAATTCTGATACTGCCACCAAGCATTCTTGAAGATAGCAGAGGTATTAGCACAGGTTACCTCATCTTGAGTTTCCAAATCGGTCCTTCTCTATAGAGAAAAATGGGAAAATTTGTTGTATTATAACCATCATGGAGGTAGGATGTATGGGACGAAGCAAACTAATTGCCATGAATAACATTACTTACACATAACTCCTGGACAAACACCTGCAACTGGCATTTTCCTTCATCTTCAGTATAATATTTCCAAGATGGGAAGATACGCACATACGATTTAACAACATCAAATGCGATAGATGCTAAACTACGACTAGCTGGTTGTGCTTCCTCCACAGGAATAGGCGTACTAACTGGTGGAGTTGAGGTTCGTCGTGACAGTACTGGCCCTTTGGGCACTGGAGCTGCCTTACTAACTGCTCTTGTTTGGGAGCTCTGTGGTGGAGATGATGCTGTGTCAACAGGAACTGGGTTACTATCGGCTGGGGTTGGGATTAGATTGGGTGAAGCTGGTTCTCTGTCCATCGCAGTAGGCGTACAATCTGCGAGAGTTTGGGTTATGTGTGGTAGGGCTGGTTCTTGTGCATGTACAATCGGGGTGCTATCTCCACCAAGAGGTAGCACTGTTTTATTTGAAGACCGTGTTTTTAGTCCGCTAGATACTAGCATCACCCGCTCCAATTCAAATGACTGATAAACAGGAAACATAGTTGAATGTACAGACGTTGTATGAGATGCAATAGATAGTGTGGAAAAAAGAGGGCATGAAATAGTTGACATGTATATTGTTTAACTAAAACGGATAGCATGACATAATTGTTGGGGAACGTAGCAGAAATTCAAAATTTTCTACGCATCACCAAGATCAATCTATGGAGTTTACTAGCAATGAGAGGGAAGGAGTGCATCTACATACCCTTGTAGATCGCGAGCAGAAGCGTTCAAGAGAACGGGGTTGATGGAGTCGTACTCGTCGTGATCCAAATCACCGATGATCCTAGCGCCGAACGGACGGGATCTCCGCGTTCAACACACGTACGGAGCAGCGACGTCTCCTCCTTGATCCAGCAAGGGGGAGGAGAGATTGATGGAGATCCAGCAGCACGACGGCGTGGTGGTGGAAGTAGCGGGATTCCAACAGGGCTTCGCCAAGCGCTGCGGGAGGAGGGAGATGTGTCACGGGAGGGAGAGGGAGGCGCCAGGGCTTAGGTTTTGCTGCCCTCCCTTCCCCCCACTATATATAGGGCCAAGGGAGAGGGGGGCGCAGCCTTGGCCCTTCCTCCAAGGAAGGGTGCGGCCAGGGAGGAGTCCATCCTCCCCAAGGCACCTAGGAGGTGCCTTCCCCCTTTAGGACTCTCCCTTTATCTTATCTCTTGGCGCATGGGCCTCTTGGGGCTGGTTCCCTTGGCCCATATAGGCCAAGGCGCACACCCCACAGCCCATGTGGCCCCCCCGGGGCATGTGGACCCCTTGGTGGACCCCCGGACCCCTTTCGGCACTCCCGGTACAATACCGATAATGCGCGAAACCTTTCCGGCGACCAAAACAAGACTTCCCATATATAAATCTTTACCTCCGGACCATTCCGGAACTCCTCGTGATGTCCGGGATCTCATCCGGGACTCCGAACAACTTTCGGGTTACCGCATACTAATATCTCTACAACCCTAGCGTCACCGAACCTTAAGTGTGTAGACCCTACGGGTTCGGGAGACACGCGGACATGACCGAGACGACTCTCCGGTCAATAACCAACAGCGGGATCTGGATACCCATGTTGGCTCTCACATGCTCCTCGATGATCTCATCGGATGAACCACGACGTCGGGGATTCAATCAATCCCGTATACAATTCCCTTTGTCAATCGGTATGTTACTTGCCCGAGATTCGATCGTCGGTATCCCGATACCTTGTTCAATCTCGTTACCGGCAAGTCTCTTTACTCGTTCCGTAACACATCATCCCGTGATCAACTCCTTGGTCACATTGTGCACATTATGATGATGTCCTACCGAGTGGGCCCAGAGATACCTCTCCGTTTACACGGAGTGACAAATCCCAGTCTCGATTCGTGCCAACCCAACAGACACTTTCGGAGATACCTGTAGTGCACCTTTATAGCCACCCAGTTACGTTGTGACGTTTGGTACACCCAAAGCATTCCTACGGTATCCGGGAGTTGCACAATCTCATGGTCTAAGGAAATGATACTTGACATTAGAAAAGCTCTTAGCAAACGAACTACACGATCTTGTGCTAGGCTTAGGATTGGGTCTTGTCCATCACATCATTCTCCTAATGATGTGATCCCGTTATCAACGACATCCAATGTCCATGGTCAGGAAACCGTAACCATCTATTGATCAACGAGCTAGTCAACTAGAGGCTTACTAGGGACATGGTGTTGTCTATGTATCCACACATGTATCTGAGTTTCCTATCAATACAATTTTAGCATGGATAATAAACGATTATCATGAACAAGGAAATATAATAATAACCAATTTATTATTGCCTCTAGGGCATATTTCCAACAATAATTTCACATATATGATGTCTATCTAAACTGGATAGCATAGCATAACATAATTCAAAGATATGATGAATAACTAAACAGGATCGCATGACATAATTCACCTACGTGTTATCTAAGTAATCAGGATCGCATCATTTAATTCACATATGTGATTTATATGCTAAACAGAGGGCATTCGATATGATGTCTGAACTAAGAACATGGTGTTGAATATTGTGTATATGATGTCTAAACTATGCAATGCAAGACACCGTATGCATGATATGAGCAGTATAACCGTACCAAGTTAGAGAATACACCTCAGTGGGGGAATAGGACTGGTCATCTGTCTCTGAATCCATCTCTGAGGAGCTATCGGGACCCAACAAGAGATCTGCTTCGACAGGTAGCACTGTCTGCTCTGAAGGCCTTGTTTTCACTCCAGATTTTTCCATCTCCCACCCAAATGGCTGATTCACAGGAAGAGTAGTTTAATGTACAAACATTGTCGACAAATGGAAATGTAATGAAGAAAAGGATGGGCAAGATATCATTCAAATATATGATGCCTGGTTAAACAGGATGGCATTGCACATTTCACATATATTATGGCTGGCTAAAAGACATGAGACTGCATAATTCCCATATATGATATAGAAACTAAACAGGTGGCATTACAGAACATGTCTAAACTAAGCAGATGACATATATGATGTCAAAAGTAGGCACTGCAAGGCAACATATGCATGATATGACTAACATCATCATGCCAAGGTAGAGCAAACACCTTGGGGGTAAATAGGAGTGGTCAGCGGCGTCTGAATCTGCCTCAGAACAGATATCTTCCTCTGGATTACAATCTGGAGAGGGGCGGGGAGGGTTTGCCATTGAACCCACCATGGAGCGATGTCTGCATTACATTGTATTGCCGCGCAAAACTCTTCTCTTTTTCTCTACATGTTCAGCATGACTGTGTACAATATCTGACATGCATACGAAAAAAATATGGTGAGATTATGTAAGGAGAGCATGCAGAAATTTAGAGAAATTTAGAGTGATGGTAACAACCAGTGGATCGACGTTTTCCTGTTGAACCAAAATAGCCCTAATGGATCGACGTGAATGTATAGTAATAAGTGATGCAACAAGTGTACAACCTCTTTGCCGTAGCCGTGTCGACCTCAGCATCATTGGGTTGGTCGCTGAAGCAGTTGAGGCAGAGGTGGCTGTCGGAGGTGTGGAGGAAGATCTGAGGAATCTGTAGACGGCATCCAGGGCACTGCTCTGTTGTGATGGATCGTTCTGTCGTTGGAGCAGCTCCGGTGAGCCGTAAGACGTCAAGGCTGAAGCAGCACAAGACAGACATCGTCAATCTCAAGTGGGATTCTAATAGCATCTCCAATAGATGATGTAAAATGGATGTAAAATTAACATCACCAAAAACCACCTGACTACAACAGATGAGGTAAAAACTGTTGACTCTGAACTTAACTGTCGAAACTGAAATTTACTGTGGAATCTGAATGCTACTATCGAAACTGAATGCAATGGAAGCAGAGAGACACTTGACATGTAGTTTAGGGAGGGCCTGCAGTTCATCTTCAACCTGCACCTCCTTGAGCCGCCAGCCACCACCGACCGAACCGCTGGCCCCAGCGCCGCCTCGCCGCCCCGAAACAACTCGCCACCGCCGCCCCGGCCAGCCCTCTAGGACCCCCCACCCCACCCTGAACCCTAAGATAGATAGTGGGGTACCTCTCCGGCGAGCCCCCGTCCCTGCTACGGGTGGTTCTTCCTTAACTCCGGCGAGCCCCCCCAACCCCTGAAAATTGACTGACCCAAAAGTTGATTCAGTCGACTGAAGTGTGGCTTAATCGGAGCAGAGCAGCAGCACGAGCGAGGGGGAGAGCAGCAACAGTAGCTGGGCGAGCGAGTGATCGAGCGAGAGCCAGAGCAGCAGCAGCGCGAGCGAGCGAGCCAGAGCCGGAGTAGCAGCAGCAGATCCGGCTGGTATGGACGCCGCCGCCGAAGGGGCCTCGCACTGGGGGAGAGCCGCCGTGGAGATGTCGCCCGCGGCGCCGGCTTCAAGGTAGCCGCTCCATGGGGGTGCGGGATGGAGCACCGTCGGCGCCGGGAGGTCGAGTTAAGGAGAAGGTGCGATGCGATGAGTGTACAACCTCTTTGGTGGCGCCGAGTAGGCCTCGGCTTCGTCCGAGGAGTCGGTGAGGATGCTGCGGTTCCAGTGGAGCAGGTTAAGGCGGCGCTATGGGGATGGAACAGCCGCGATAGACGGGGCGATCGTCGGAGCAGCTCCTTGGAGGTGGAGGACGGGGCGGCTGAACCGGCGGGACGGCGAGATGGATGACGGATCCTCATCCGGGGAGGTGGACGAGGGACGTCGAGCTGTTGCGGTGGACGACGTCGTCGGGGAAGAGGCTCCGGCTGGGCAGCGGTGACGTGGCGGACGGAGGAGGGTGGGGTTTCGCGGCTGGAGCGGAGAGGTTATGGCGGCCTGGGATTTCGAATGGCGAAAAGGGGGCGATGAGAGGGGGTGAAGCATGACTTAGGGACGCGCTTGTCCAAAATGTAGGGTGTGTTACAAAAGTACCCCCCACCGATTTGAACTAGCGGCCCTTTCGGCTCAGGGTTAGAAGGGGGATTTCGCGTGTCGGGATTTGGCAGCTGGAGGGAGTTTTCGCGCGCGTTGTAATTTCGGGATAGCAAGGCGCGGGTTGTGAAGGCGCCAGTTTTGGGAGCACGATATCTGAATTTTCGGGATATAACAAGACGCGGGTTGAATTTTAGGGACAAGCCTAACGTGTAGTAATATTGTACTTGTACGTACCAAATCAATTCGCACTTCCGTCAACCAAAAAGAAAATGAAAAAAAATAAAACTATTCACACCACACAAAGAGAGAGTCTTGCCCCGTTTTACTATACAAATGCTATTCAAAGCTACTCCCTCCTTCCATCTATATAGGGCCTAATGCGTTTTTCGATGCTAACTTTGACCAAATATTAGAGCAATGATATATGACATGCAACTTACACAAAGCACACCGTTAAATTCGTCTGTGAAAGGTTCTTTCAATGATATAATTTTCACATTGTGCATGTCATGTACTATTAATCTTATCAATAGTCAAAGGCGGTCTTAAAAATCTCATTACGCCCTATATAGATGGAAGGAGGGAGTATGAGTCCATGTTATGTCCGATTAAATTTTTTCGCTTGCTGTATAATGCATGTAACCTACTCATACCAACATTTTAGTGCATTCCAAATGTCTATACTACCGCTGCAATTCGAACTAAATTTGAATTCGTTTCTCTATTTCAATAAGAATCTACAATCATGATTGTTGCCAACTTCAACCATCATAGTTTCCTTGCTATCCGCCAGATATAAATCGGACGGCCTATAATGCAGGATGGCAGGCACACCATCATCAACAACTCCGTTTTTTATAAGAGTAGAGATAAAATATATTAAATGTAGTATAACATGTTCATAACCACACCATGTGTATCACCGTTATATATATTCACACATGCGTCGGTTTGAAACACTATGATAAATTCTTCAAATATCCGAATTCGCTTTTTATAATGAAGTATATATGATCTCTATTCGTCTTTTACACCCACACAACCCTCTTATCTTTGTAGCTAGCGCTAACTTTCTCTTGTGCATGCACACGCCCGCATCCCTCTCACCCTCCCTCAGCATTCTCTAGCTCCATCGCGCAAATTCGTCTTTTCACTTTAGGTCGTTCACCCACGGTGTGTGTAGGCCCCCCAGCTCCTTCTTTACGGCACACATCGATCGATATGCCTCTCTAGCCAGGTGTGCCTAGCACAAACACAAGCTTCCCCTCTTCTCTTGTCACCGTCCATGCCTCACTCCCACCACTCTTTTCATCGTTCTCGTACTCGCACACTCCTCCCCCTCGATATAGTATGCCTCTCGTACCACCTCCTACATGCATCCCTCTCTCTCTCTATCCTTCTCCTCGTGCCTCATTTGCTTCTAACACACACATGCATGTATACCGATCGATCTCCCAACATATACCTAGATCGACTTTAACTACCCCCCCCATCGATCGACGTACCTCACAAGTTATGTCTCTCCTTTCTCTAACAAAGGGCGATTGATCTTCCTATGTAGTTACGTCTGCTTACCACAGCCACATCGTCCCCCCTCATCATTCGTGCATGCCTCCTGACCCGTCTCTCACACGCACGTGCACAGACAACAAGCAGCCATCTCCTCTCTTATTGATATTGCGGGCGTGCCCTCCGTTTGTCTAGCAAGCCTATCCCACCATTTGTTAGAAGCAACTCCACTACCACCCCCTCCAACACTCTAGCTCTGTCTCTCTCCCAACCTTATTCCTCTCCTGCACATATGCATGGATGCCGATCGATCTCCCTTAATACATTAATTGAGTTTCTGGACTTTTAATGTGCATAATCTAAATATGAATTGCATGCACATGCTCCGGTGCACCAAAGTGGGTTGAAAAATCACATGTGTGTCCTTGGTTGAATTTCTAGGTCCCATGGAAGAAATGAGAATGAAATTCAAACATCTGGGCGTCATGACTCGGCCGAGAACATCGAGAAACTTTGATTTTAAATTCATGTAAATCCAAAACTCGCCTGGAAATCATGAAACTTGGCATGGTGTCATGTCATGGCACTAACATGTTGTGGTAAAAAATTGGGCCGATTTGGAAGCTCGTGGTTCTAAGAGGGAACGTGCCACCTTTGAGTGTGAAACGATATACGCTGCCCCCCCCCTTGAGTTTCTTAACAAAGGCAACATAGAACTACATTAGTGCCCTGTTAAATTTTGGAATTATTCCGGGTTCGTTTGTCGTTTTTTATACATTAATTGAGTTTCTGGTCATTTAATGTGCATAAGTCAAATTTGAACTACAAGCACATGCTCTCGTGCACCAAAGTTGGTTGAAAAATCACATTTGTGTCCTCGGGTGAATTTCTAGGTCCCATGCAAGAAATGAGAATAAAATTAAAACATCTGGGCATCGTGGCTCGGCCGAGAACATTGAGAAACTTGGTTTTAAAATTCTTGTAAATCCAAAACACGTCTGAAAATCATGAAACTTGGCATGGATGTCATGTCATGGTACTACCATGTTGTGGTAAAAAAATTGGCCGAATAGGAACAGATTTTGGTATAAGCTTCTTGCAAACCGAAGCTTCTCTCAAGAAGGCTCGTGGTTCTGAGAGGGAACGTGCCACCTTTGAGTGCGAAACGATATACGTTGTCCCCCTTGAGTTTATTTACAAAGGCAACATAGAACTACATGAGTGCCCTGTTAAATTTTGGAATTATTCCGGCTTCGTTTGGCCTTATTTACACATTAATTGAGTTTTTGGTCATTTAATGTGCATAATTCAAATTTGAACTACAAGCACATGCTCCCGTGCACCAAAGTTGGTTGAAAAATCACATTTGTGTCCTCGGGTGAATTTCTACTCCCTCCTTCCATCTATATAGGTCCTAATGCGTTTTTCGAGGCTAACTTTGACCAAACGTTAGAGCAATAATATATGACATGCAACTTACACAAAGCATACCTTCAAATTTGTATGTCAAAGGAGCTTCCAATAATATAATTTTCATAGTATACATCTCATGTGCTATTAATCTTGTCAATAGTCAAAGGTTGTCTTGAAAAACACATTAGGCCCTATATAGATGGAAGGAGGGAGTAGGTCCCATGCAAAAAATGAGAATAAAATTCAAACATCTGGGCATCGTGGCTCGGTCGAGAACATTGAGAAACTTGGTTTTAAAATCATGAAACTTGGCATGGTGTCATGTCATGGTAGTACCATGCCGTGGTAAAAAAATTGGCCGAATAGGAACAAATTTTGGTATAAGCTTCTTGCAAATCGGAGCTTCTCTCAAGAAGGCTCGTGGTTCTGGGAGGGAACGTGTCACCTTTGTGTGCATAATTCAAATTTGAAATACAAGCACATGTTCCAGTGCACCAAAGTTGGTTGAAAAATCACATGTGTGTCCTCGGGTAAATTTCTAGGTTCCATGCAAGAAATGGGAATGAAATTCAAAATTCTGGGCGTCGTGGCTGGGTTGGAAACATTGAGAAACTTAGTTTTTTAATTCCTGTAAATCCAAAACACGCATGAAAATAATGAAACTTGGCTTGGTGCCATGACATGGCACCAACATGCTGTGGTAAATTTGCAGTCCGATTTGCGAAGGCGCACACATTAACAATCAACAAAGTCATTTTGGAACAAGTGCTGTCACGTTACAATCGGAAACACAAGTATTATTGAAACCGTGGGCGTTCTACTTACTAGTACGATTTACGTGCCGCCACGCGTCCCCATTTTTTATTAGCTAGGAGGCGCCGTGCAGGGTAGCTATTTGAGTACGAGAGGCGTGCGATCAGACCCCTGCGCGTGCTTATCGGGAGGAGAGCCCTTTGACCTCCATCTGCCGTCCACCTCTCTCCCAAGGTCTCCATTAATGGCGCCCGAGCCTCTGTTTAATGGCGTGGCTATGTCTCACTCGACTGAGATTTAAGAGAGAAAAAAGAAAATCTAAAAGCACGGATCTTGATGTAAGATCCGACGGACCTATATAGCATCTACTGCGACTTATAGCAAGACTGATGAATATATATAAGGACGCGGCAGTCCGCGCAGGCCAGGTGCCCTCCCTTGCACTGCAGAAATCAATCGAACAGCACATCAATCAAGAAACCTGCACCTTGCTCAATCAGCTGAGCGGACGAGGTGTATTTGAACCTCATACACTGGAGGCGTCAAGGGGCGGAGGCACAAGGGGCAGTGGAGCACGGTGAGGTCCATCGAGACCTTAGAGAGCTCCATCGTCGGGTCCTGTTCGGTCTGCATGATCTCGCCCTCCTCGTGCACAACCATCTCTCGACTTGGGCCGGGGTATTACAAAGCTTTACCGTCACATATTTTATACTACTTCAAGGTGCATTAAATCAACACATGCAAGTATCAAAAGGAGAGTCACGGCATGCATGCATGCATTGTAATTAATGCATCGGTAAACGCAAATTATTGAAATATATCGAGTGCAGTGCTTTGATGTGTCGCGTCAACTCGTACATCAACGAGAAGTTTGATTATCCTCTCCCTCGCAGACTTAACTGCACCTGCCTTTGGCTGTATGACAGGTTGGCCACACACCTGTCGGGCCCACCTGTCATACACGCAAAGGCAGGAGCGTCCCTCCCTCGCCCATGAGCGTGGTGGCTGGCAAGACTAGGAGAAGCTTTCGCTACACGCTCTCCCTCCCGCACGCGGTGGACATGCAGCAGTTCAATCGGTGTCAGATGGCCAGAAGCGTACTGTAGTACTCCTCCAGTGCAGTAGTACTCCATCATTGTTCGACTTCCCGAAGAGGCGAAGAGCCAAGCGCAGCCCGGACGCTCGTGTGGCAGTTTCATGTGTAGAGTAGTCTAGGATAGCATGTACCGTGCCTGTAAGCTTAAAATCGTTGGGGTCGGCTCCATGCTATGTGGCCGTCTCGAAGTTTTTTCAAAAATAAAATAGTCTTCTGGCCCTACCTGACACCCTGGTGATTGTAGTTTGCACGCTCATCTGGTCAAGACAGGAATATATATTTTAATTTGTTTTTTTCGAAAAGGGGGGACTCCCCGGCCTCTGCATCAGAACGATGCATACGGCCACATATATTTTAATTTGTGGTGGGTAAATGTTAGAGGTTGCAGCAAATATATTGTACACTGCGGGTCTTTCAGCCAAGTTTAGAGGCAAGCATGTGGGGCCAGTGCTATGATGTGTCGCGTCAACTCGTACAACGAGGAGAAGCTTGATTTTACTACACGCCTTCTCCCTCACCCATGCGCGCGGTTGCTCGCAAACGAGGACAGGCTTTTGCTTAGTAGTACTTCTACAACAAGCTATCCGTCCCGCTCGCGGTGGACGGACATGCAGCAGTGGATTCGACACTGTAGAAGCAGTAGTAGTAACATCATTGTTCGTCTTCTCGAAGAGGCGAAGAGCCAAGCGCAAACCGAACGTTGCAGTTGCGAACATTGGAGCACGCATATAGCCAGGCTCTTGCATGAGACAAAATTGCTATGTGAGCCCACTATTGTACTAGTACGTACAACTACTTGCTAGTATAGCCCTGTAAACCAGAAAGGAGTATTTGCCCTTCTAGAGATTTCAACAAGTGACTAGACTACACCGAGACGGAGTACATATGGAGCAAAATGAGTGAATCTGCACCGTAAATAAATACGTACTAGTTCTATCGTTTTCCTCTCCGAGGTGCACAATATTGAGTATACTGACTAGTCTCTTTTTGACACGCATTTACGTTTTTTTACACAGTACAGACGCAAGCGCTCATATACACGCGCATACACTCACCCCTATGAACGCACACACGCACGGCACTATCATCTTGAAATTTACGAAGTCACCATAGGCACCTCGTCGTCGACGGGTCCATAGGTGCTTGAATGCCAAGGAGGGAGAGGGTAGCGATTCCCGAGACATTGAACGGTCAATGATGCATCCTCAATTACATGCAGAGAGAATTAATTGGAGAAGCAGAATAGAGCCAGCACGATGTGAATGCAACAGAGTTTGGACTCTCATATAATAAAGGCGCCCCACCACTCCAATCCATCTACTCCCAAGTCTCTGCGCAACACTGCTCACTCCAATCCAAGACCAAGTGACCAGAAGCCACAAGCACCTATGGAGGCGATGGACGCGAGCGGCAGTCGGCTGTGCCAAATCATCCAAGGCGCCGGCCTGCGGCCCCGCACCGCGCAGCGTTTCCAGACGGTGCTGGCGACCAGAGGCATCGTAGCCCTCGCCGACGCCGGCTTCGCCTCTCGCATGGACGACATGATGGTCAACTCCATCTGCAAGTTCACCGCCGTCAAGAAGCGCGCGGACGACCTTGCCGTACTGCTCCAGCCCGCGCGCCCAGGCTCCTCATTGCCTGCCACCCTCATCGGCCTCCATGGTAACAAACTATTTCAAGCCCTGGTGGCCCTGCAGGTGCCGGAGGTCGCGAAGAAGAATGTGCACCTCGAAGCCGCGCTCGCCGCGCAGCACCTCGCCATGCAAGAAACCGTCGACCTGCACATCCACGTCTACGCCTCGACGGTGTAGAGTACCCTGAGGTTGAGCACACAGATGATCTACGTATGTTCAAATACGATCAACCGTGCGTCAGTAGTTCCAAATCGAGAGGGAAAGGCGAAGAGTCGGTGGACGGTTGCCAGTTTGCCATGGTACACGAAGAGGCGCCCCGGCCTACATGTCCTTTCGGAAATTGTACAAAAGGACTCGTCGTCTTCTTACTGCACCTGCCTTTGGGTGTATGACATGTGGGTCCAACGGGTGGTTGGCCAACCTGTCATACAGCCAAAGGCAAGTGCAGTAGAGGGGCGAGGAGTAGATGGCCAACACACACGTGAATTCAACGCAGTCTGCACTTCTCATATAAAGGCTCCCGCCAGTCCAATCTACGAAATCCTACGCACCTACGCACCTAAGGGCAAGAGTGATCACTCCAATCACATGCGATCAGTTGACTAGAAGCTAGACCCATGGAGGCGATGAGCGCGAGCATCAGCCGGCTGTGCCAGATGGTCCACGACGCCGGCCTGCATCCTGGCACCGAGGAATGTCTCCAGGTAGTGCTTGAGGCCGCCAGGGCGAGGGGCCGCTTGGACGACAGCTTCGTATCCTTGTTCGACGAGGTCCTCATCGGCTTCCTCGACAAGTCACCGTTGTCAAGAAGCTCGCGGACGACCATGACGTACGCCTCCAGCCCACGCGCCCAGGCTCTGCGATGCCTGCCACCCTCAACAGCCTCTATGGTGACAACCTCTTCGACGCACTGGTGGCCCTGCGACTGCCCGCCATCGCGTCGCGCTAGCCGCGCAGCGCCTGGCGCAGCAAGACACCATCGACATAATCACCCACGTCTACGCGCAAATTGTCCACAAGGACTACTACATGCAAGAGGAGGACGATAGGACGCTGGCCTTCTTAGACCGCAGGGCAACCTTGGACGGCATTGTTTAGAAGCACGTTGAGCTTGCCGCCAACACTGCTGCTCCTCACACGTCGGGTGGTGACCCGGTGCACTAGGGCGTGAGGATGTCGTTGATGGATCCGTATGTATCTTTATCTTTCCGTCAAATCCATGTAGTAGTATATGGTACTACTAGTAATTATCTTACCTTTCGCATCAACTTCATAATTTCCCTACGTACTCCATGCATGAACCGTGCCAGAACCAAACTTCTCATTACTCTAGGGAAAATCGTTATTTCTATCTATCGGTCGCCCCATGGAGCAGAACCAAATTTTACAAGTTACAAGTTCAAAAGGAAAAGCCTGTCGTGTTCACGTCGCACCCCCACACGGTTTGTCTGGCACGCTGCTCAAGGGGGAATGCGTGCTGTGTTGCATTTTCACTTACAAGTGGGACCGCAGTTGAGCAAACCGACTATCGGCAAACCCCCACCCCGCCCACCGCGCAATGGCTGAGAAAACAGGAGGGAGAAGAGATGGCTGTAGCTAGCACGGACTCCAAGAAAATTGGTGTCGGATGGGACTCGTGTGGGTGGCGTGTGCCGTACTGCTAGACATGAATGCTAGTTATGGCCCATGCCACCCCACTATATCAAGGTGCTGGTTACTCCACTATATCGAGTACATAGAATAAATTTCCTGGAGTCTGTGCTCGGCCCTCCTCTATCTCTCTTCTCAGCCAGCCAGTAGACGCGCGGAGCCCATCGTCTGTTTACTCATATGCGGTCCCACATGTCAGTGAAAACGCAAGAGGACCCACTGAACCTGCACATCTTTCACCTCGACGTGCTGGTGATGAAAAAAAATCCAATAAAGATCTTCGGTGGCCGCTTTTGGAGTTACTCAAGAGTAGTAAGATTCTATTTACAGTTTAACCCAAGATGCACATCACGTGGCTTCACCTACCACTCTATTTTCTTGCATGACACGACCTGGATGCTGGATGTCCCACGTGTCGGCAAAAGGAGGAAGAACTCGACCAAATCTTCGGTTGTGCTCTCGGATTAGACTAGTTGTGCTAACTTAAAATTTTATTGTGTAGAATGGATGCAAGTTTTGGTATTGGGAAGAAGAGTACAATGATATATTGATAGAGCACAATTTAGTAGATGTTCTAGCACTTTTAGCTAGCATAGAGGCTAGAGATGAGACTAGTGCACTTGTTGATAGAATAGGGGCTAGACACGTCTACTTCTTTACACTCGAAGAAGAAAGAAGCACGCAAGATCGAGCCTCCGTAGATCAACAATGAATGCATTGAGAAGGCACTAATCCAACTTACAGGAGCAGTTATGGAAGTTGGATATCTTATAAAATGTATTCTTGTGTTTCTTGTTTTCCTTGGTCTTGCTTTTCTAGTCAAAATTTTGGTGATGTATTTCCATGTACCAAAAAATCAATGATGAAAAAAAGATATGTGAATAGTGCACGTACTCAATGACAGAGCACGGGATGGTAGCCATGGACATGGTCGGCCCTTTTTGAAGAGAGTACTAATAAATAACTTTGATGTGTCCCGTCAACTCGCAGAACGACGAGAAGCTTGCTTACTACGCCTTCTCCCTCGCCAACACGTGCGCGGTGGCTCGTAGCACGAGGAGAAACTTTTGCTTACAAGCGGTGGACGTGCAGCAGTTCATTTGGTGTCAGATTGCCAGAAGTACTACTGTAGTACCATCATTATTGTTCGACTTCCGGAAGAGGAGAAGAGCCAAGCGCAAGGTCACCTACTAACCTAGTACAGTACTACTATAGCCAAAGCTGGTCCACCTTTTTAGAGCATGGTTAATAAATATAGGCGGCTCTTGCAGCGGCACATCATTTAGAGCAAGTACTCTCTTCGTAGAAACAAAGGAAGTGAAACAAAAGTTGGAGTGGATGCTAGATTGCCAATTAAAAGATGATTACATAGGAAAAAAATCCTATAGCATTCTATCCTATGAATCAAACGACCAATGTAGGAAAATTATGAGGGGGGTCTCTCCAACAGTGTTCCTGGGCTCGCACCTAACATCACGGTGGTCGAACTTGGAGTCATTCATCTGGTACACGTGGCATCTCAGATCTGGACACAAGGTGACGCGACCTCTCACTTCCTCCGCCATTTGAAGCGGCGCGCCGGTGGAGGGCTAGCATACTCCAATATTAGGTTGGCTCTATGTGATGTGGCAACTTCATATACTAACCGGATGCTGGCTATACTACTACGGTACTCACACTCCAAGAAGTGACTCGAAAACCATTCATAAATTGAGTCTATGACATGCATTCGCAACTGAAATGTACCATTCATTAAATACAACAAGTCATCAACACACAACGACAACGAGGATACATGTTGGATTATAGATTATTTCCAACAAAACATTCTAGCAAATACTAAAGTTTTCATCACACAACAAATAACAAGCAATGAAATGAACTTCAACTCAACCAATCCTCGGCGTTGGAAACGCTTGCTTTGAACCATAGGTGCTCTGGGAAGGGGCCAGCTATTGTCAATATCGAGAGCAACGCAGGACTGATCATCCAGGCTGAAGCAGCATATATCAGGACCAGGGTAGGGAACCACCGAAATGTCCGAGGTATAGATACAGTTGCTTCTCATAAATGGTAGTAACGTTGTGTCAACAGCAGCTGGATCGCCTTTCACCATCATTGGATAGTTTGGTCCAAGGAAGAGCGAGTTTGTTCCAAGACTATCAATACTGAACCAGGGAGAAGGTGTTTGCGCTAGCACACTAGTATCCGTCCTGAATACCATGCAACGGGTGTTGGAATAGGTCAGGAGAGGGCGACCATGGGAGACAACACCTGCTTCCTCAGTAGTAACAGTCTGAGTGCACTGTATACAGACAAGAAGAGGTGATCCATCGGAATTAGTTGCCAGGCGCCACTGAGTATATAAGTTCTGCTCCTCCTCATGCTCGTGATCATCACCATCGTCATCTCCCCCTTGCTTATAAATTTTTTCAAGTATAGGTGGTGGAATGTTCACAGGACCTTGGAAACACAAGAAGAAGGTTAATTAGTAAAGGGAAACTTGCTAACCCGCATGCATGTGGATGAAACAATTATAATTACGGTGGAAGACAAACGTACCGAAACTACGAGGATCCCATGCAAAAACAGTGCCACGAGTGGTGGCAGCAAACACAAGATCCTCGTATTCAATTGCATCACAGTACACATCCGTGTATAGAAACTGATTTTTGAGCAATATCCATCCAGTCGAACCACGAAGGACGGCAACAAGCTTGTCGAAGATAGCAACAACTTGACAGTTCTTGTAATTCCAAGAGCGGTTGGGAACTCGACAAATTGCTATCTTCAGTAGACGACAGTCACCATGATCGTATTTGAACGTACGTAGATCATCTGTGTGCTCAACCTCAGGGCACTCGGAGATTTTTGGAAGTGGAATCCGCTGACGAGTGTACACATTCACAAGTTCCCAGTCGCAATTGTACCCAATGTAAACAACCCAATATCCATTTGTGCCATCCCAGGACTTACCCTTAAGCGATGGCATCTTGACATCACACGTATCATTATCAAGCGGCATCAACTTGCACAAGGCGAGGCCTCCGTCGTCCGCGCCCATGCGAACAGGCTTATAGCGAAGAAGATAAGGGAGATCAAACCGCTCCTGGACCCTTGGGTTCCTTGTAGTGATGTTATTAGTTGAGTCGAGAATGGGCTTGAACGAACCTGCCATGCTAGCCGAGGTGATGACGTCGCACCGATCAGTGAGTTCCCCCACCACGTCATCTTTCAGATCGGGGCAAGAATAACGGGGTCGTTTCCGGCTTGTTCCCTCCATGGAGAAGACGATCGAACAATGGCAGAAGGAAGGGTGAAGGCAAATGGAGGAGGGAGGAAGAGCGTGCGACAGCAGTTCCAAATCGAGAGGGAAAGGCGAAGAGTCGGTGGACGGTTGCCAGTTTGCCACGGTACACGAAGAGGCGCCCCGGCCTACACGTCCTTTCGGAAATTGTACAAAAGGACTCGCCGTCATCTCACTGACATGTTGGAACGGGACCACATGTCAACGAAACATCGTGTGTAATTTCTCGTGCAAAATGCGATCTGGCCGCGTTGGCCCAAGGTGCCGCATTATTTCTCGACTTTATTTTTTTAATGGCATGCCGTTCAGTTTTGAAGCACGACTAACTGGTACTGTTTGCAAAGAAAATATAAACTCCTCTACCACTACTCCACCTCTAGTACTAGTAGTATAAAAAAGATATATAGGCTGGAGCTTCAGAGCTTTCTTGCTAAGGGCTGCCCACTTGCTTCTCACACTATCACCCTCTCTCCAGATCTAAAAAAGACGGCCTCTCTCTCCCTCCTCACCGGTGGTCACAGATCCGCCGGGGAAGAAAAGGACGTGCAGCGTTGACGCACTCGTCGTCGGCGAGCGAGGTCACGCACTGACGACAAGGCCATCCTCTCAGACCTAGCGCCCGCGCGGGATGGCCTCCGTCCCCAAGCTCGCTGTCGTAGTGCGTGTGGAGGACGATGACCACGAGCGAAGCCACTTCCCGCCGACCCTCAGGTATGCTACCTCTTTTCAAACCATACCCTTGTTCTATTGCCCCATCTGCCATGTCGCTGCATGTGGATCTTTTTCCACTCCACCATCTTCCCAAATTTGCTATCCTCTGCTCTGCTGGTCACGCGGACGAAAACCTTAATTTCACTATTAAAGGAAACCCTACTTCATGCAGACTAATCCATGTCTGGGTTGAATAAGGAAAGGAAGGGAGACTGTACTGTCCAAGAGAGTAGGCATCGAACCCGCATCTAGGTTGTGAAGGGGAAAGTCGGTAGCTAAGGAACGAGTCTCGTGTCTCTTGGTTGAAGAAGGGTAGAAAGGCATGACAACGCAATAGAGAATGACCAGGTCGATTGGTTTGTTGTCCTCACATAGGAAAAAGGTGGCTAAACATAACAAAAATGGGATGTAATCCACATATGCTGCCTGGATATTTGTTGCTCTGGGCAACCATACCTCCCTCACCACTCTATGCGTCCGTGGAGGTACATCGTACTAGTGTGCCCACTGTCCGAATGGGCCTCGCATGCTCTTAGTCTAACTTTTTTGCTGTTAGTATAACACCAGCAGTCAAGTCAAGTAATGCTACTGCTAAAGTGATGCCACATTTAACTAATGCCGCACTCAGTCTAATGCCACCGATAAATTTAAGCAATGTCATTTAATGTCACTGGATTATTTCAGGGTTAGCTGTTGATTGTGGATGTATTAAAGATTTTTCAACTAAGGCATTCTAATGATGTTGCACAGCCAGTATACCAACGATGAAACTTGTTACTACCTTCATCAGCCTCTGTTGCCTTATTTATTCCTTCAAAAAGGTGGTTAGAAACAGTCTTGCTACCTTTTCCCATTAAGAAATTGGAATGCTTATATTTATGAGTCTATGCTTCAACTAGTGCCACTTTTATAGTAATCACACTTTCAATATCTATGCAAACAGGGATGCTCGAGTTTAGTGGAACTGCACAAAAAGTCCAACTGGTTCAACATTAGGAGCATGTTTTCTCCCAAACCTTTATATCCAATTGGTGGCACTATGAGCTGTTCATTAAGAAGGTACATGGTTTGCTACTATCTTGCTACTCTTTTTGTACTGTCATTAGATAGTAATACTAGTGGTTTGCATGTGAATTTATTGGCAGGGTGGACCTACAATGGAGGTGCAGGACATGATTCAATGACTGGATGCTCAATTTCGGTTGTATCGATTTCACCTCTTCCATCACTGCGAACATGGATATCCTTGGTCTGATGAAGAATAGGCGCTATATTTCTGCTCTGAACAAGCAAATCAATTCAGTATGAAATTGTCCAGGGCAAAACATGACTGTATCAAATTGTCCAGTGCAAAACATGACAGATCTAAGCGGAAGAGACATGTTTAAACCGAAAATACAAGGTGGGGTATATGTTTACTAGCTGCTTGATATTTGTGCAGACAGAGATGTCTGCCCGTTGCTATTTAGCAAACACACAAAGTGACCACAATTTTGGTTGAACTACACAAGAGAATAGTATAGTCACTGCATGTAGTGCCATTTGAAAATAGACACAGAAAGATTGGATAGTCACTTCATGGACTTCAGAAAAGTAGTACTGTACTATTTATTGGCCAACACTAGGTGCTTCATTGCTTTGGTCTGATTATACAATGTGCATCATTTTGCCTAAGTTAAAGTTTGTATTCCGAAAATAGTCTCGTTGTGTGATCAAGAGAAGACCAAATCATATTGCAGTGGATGTTCCTCCATCATGTGTGGTTCATTCCCATGGTTCCAGCTATTTGTGAAACCACTTACGTTTGCAAGAGGAATTGTAGACTTCACAAACAAATTTGTCATTCAGTCTGTACTGAACGTTGGCCAAGAGAAGCATCCATGTTAGTAGGAAGAACATATGTTTTTTCTAGATCTTTGCTTTTGGAGCTACATATTTGTATATGATCTGTGAATCATTGAGATGCATTAACATGTTGATCTTATGTATGGGAATTGTACTAGTTGGTTTTAGTTGTGGCTGATCTTTGCTTTTGGAGCTACATATTTGTATATGATCTGTGAATCATTGAGATGCATTAACAGTTCCTTATATCTGTTCGCTCAGTGTTTACAAGTTACCAATCGATCACTAGCTAGCCTACTAATGCGCTCCTGGCTGTTTTAGTTGCGACGCAAGATCCGAAGTGGCAGTTTTTTGAATAGAAATGCCTACCTCTGAAGAAACTGACAAGCTGCTATGAAGAAAATGCCATGCGAATCTGAAGAAACTGCTAGCAAAAACGTTCGCAAATGCCTTATCTCCCAGCTAAAGTTCATCAATTAATGCCCTCGGCTGCGACTCGTTGCATGCTGCTCCGCGTACTGGCTGCGAGTGATTTTGAGTGCCCGCATGCAGCCGGCCATAATTAAGGCAGCTAACTGATGCGAAAAAAGATGCGCTTTAATTGTTGCAGGCCTTTTAAATCCGTGGAATCATTATTGACAAGGAGGGAGATGATTCGAGTGCACTCGTTTGACCGTAAGGCCGGCGTGCGACCCAGCACGGACGGGACGGGACGGCACAGTCAGAATTTCAGTTTCTCTAGTTTTCCACGGCAAGCGTGCGACCCAGCACGGATGGGACGGGACGGCACAGTCAGAATTTCAGTTTCTCTAGTTTTCCACGGCAAGTTGGCGCGCTAAGCCATGCCTGCTTCATTATGCATTGAATTCCGATGACCGTCGCGCTACCTTCCACTTATAAGTACTGTTTCTCGGCCTTCAATGGTGGCACCGTGACCCAACTCACCCTATCCTCATAAGCCCCCACCGGCCCGACGTTGCTCGCCACTTATCCTCGCTCTCGCCATGTCCGCCATGCCCCCGCCCGTCCGCGATAGGCGTGGCCGGAGGCGGTCACCGCCGGAACTAGTGTTCGGTTTTTCACCGGAAGGCAGACGGAGGGCGGAGGCATTCTATCGGTCTTTAGATGGCAATGCGGAGATCGAGGACTTGTTGGAGCACGACCGCCTGGTGGAGGAGCAGGAGTTGTTGGAGCGCGACCGCTTGGCGGATGAGCAGCGTATCGCCGATTTGCGCCGCCAGCGGGACATGGAGCAGCAGCGCACCGACGCTCTGAGTCACGAGCAGAGCGCTCGCACGTGGGCCGACTACGTGGAGGCCGGCGCCCGGCAAATAGCCCTGGAGGCTGTCGGGCACGCACACGTTCGCGGCGCCGATTTTTACCACCAGCTCATCAAGTGGCTTTCCCGCTTAGAAGTCAAAGCTTCGGTGGACCACGCCGGCATGGAAAGGGCCAACGCGCACAAGCAACGCGCCCTATCGCACCTCTGGCAAGTCCAAGGCGAGGCGGAGGACGCCGGTGCTGGCGTTTAGCGTGTACCGCAGATGGCGGCCGGCATCGTCTAGTTAGCTAAGAGTAAGTTAGTACTTGTACGCTACTAGAGTATTAGTGGAAGTAGATAGTTAACTTGGCTATGATGGTTGTCAACGTGGAAGTTCAGTACTCTATATGTGGATCAGACCTGTTACTTTGCTCTGAATGTTGAACTTTCTGTTTGAACATATGGAATGGGCTGTTTTTTTTAATGGGTTGTATTTGTCCTCCACGGGTTTAGAGGCTGACTTGTGGGCCTACCAAGTTGACGCGTACACAACCAGGAGATGATTGTACGTGGAGAGGATGACAGCAGGGACCCGCCAAGGTCATGGCAGTACGCAAGCAAAGTGCCTCCTTATTTCAATCCAATAAAAATGGCTCCTCATAATGGATTTCTGACATCTGGGTCCCATGCCATTGTCAACGTAGTCAATAAACGAGAGAGTTGCACAACGAGCGGCTGACATCAGGGACCCAGCAGCTCGCCCAGTTATTTTTGTTTTGGATTAATTTGATAAATGCCACTCCAAATCTGGTGTTTCTAAGAAATGCCATTGCAATTTCCAAACTTTGAAAAATGCCATTTCATGCCATCCCTAGTGGCATTTTTCGAAGTCTGGAGTGGCGTTTTTCAAAGTTTGCAAATTGCAGTGGCGTTTTCCAAAGTTTGCAAAAATTGCAGTGGCGTTTTTCAAAGTTTGGAAATTGAAGTGGCATTTTTATGAATCGCCATATTTGTTGTGGCATTTATCTAATTTGTTTTTGAGACAGAAGCAGGGTGTCAACTGGGCTGTGCGGGGCACTCTGGCATGTCTAGAGAGCCTTCTCTTTTATGTTTACCACAGACCAGCCCAGTAGTTTTTTTTCTTTCTGAAAATGGCTAGCCCAGTTTTTTTGTGATTTGCCAAGTAAGTCGCTTTGTCAGGCCTATTAGGCTGCAAATCTTTCAAGACGAGGAGAGCTTCATTCGGCTGGACGAGAAAATGGCCTATCAGTAATGAGAAATGGGCTGTACATTTTTAAAACACATCAAACCGGCAATTACTTTCAAATTTCTTTTTTTTTCATTTCAAGATTTTAAATTGCATTAATTTTTATGCGTGGACAATTTGTTGGATTTTATATTGATATACATTTATTTTTAAAATCAGTTTGAATGTGAGTCAAAATTTCGGGATTAAAAACAGTTCGGACCGCACCGAAATATGCAACATTTCGTATAATTTTTTTACCGTGGCCACAATATGGGCTGTAATGCTAACAAAAAGAATATGGGCTCCGAAAGAAACCTTCAGAATTAGCAAATGGGCTGTAAATTATTAGAAATAAGGGCAGATGGGTTGTATGCTGTTTTCCACAGATTTGAGGCTTTCCTAAAAAAAAAGGTTGACGCACAAGCAGTGACTGTTCGATGGCCATCCAACGGCCGTTGTGCTTCTTCAATCTCTGCTCTTCCTGCTCCAGCCGCTCAAACAAGCGCCGGCGGGACTGCCTGCTCCCTCCTCCCCGCGGCCAGCTCTGCTGCCGCGCAGGCCTCACCGCCCCACCGTACTCCCATCGCTGGCCTAGCCATCCCTCTACTCACCCACACCTGCTGTTATTCTCCGGCGACGACAGACGAACCAGTAAACCCTCGTACAGTCGTACTCCCCTCCGCGTGGGAAACAACTGCTGAGTCTTCCCTGCCTCCGTGTCATTCCCTTCCTAGGCCTCGCCGTCGTCCACCGCCCTGGTGCTCTCGGCGAGGCCTGGTCAACATGGTCAACGACCGACATGCATTTGAAGTGGACTGTACGTGGAGAGGCCGACAGCTAGATCCACGGCCGCACGCAAGGAAATGCCTCCTTATTACGCGCAAAATAATGATTCCTCCACCTGACATCAGGGACCCACCGAAAGGGCCTCTGTATTTCGCGAAAAAAATGTTACCGCCGCTGACAGCTCGGACCCACCAGCTATATCTTCACACGCAAGGAAGTGCCTCCTTATTACGCACACAAAAATGAATACTCCCCCTGCTAGCTGGGACCCACCATGGTGGGAGGCTGACTTGTGGGCCTACTAAGTTGACTGGGACGGGGGCCTTTGTCAACTTTACTCAATATGAACAATTCTAGCTCTAGTGACCGTACGATGTCCATCCAAAGGCCGTAGTGCTTCTTCAACCTCTGGTCTTCTTGCTCCAGCCGCCCAAAGCAGCGCCGGTCGTGCCGCATGCTCCTGCCTCCCGTGGCCGGCTGTGCTACCACGGAGGCCTCACCGCCCCCTACTATTCCCACCGCTGGCCAGGCCTTGCGGCGACGGCAGCCTCACACCGCAGTCGAACCAGTGAACCCTCGTACTCCTCTCCGCGCGGGCTTCCACTACCGCGTCTTCCCCGGCTCTCCATCGTCCCCTTCCTAGGCCTTGCCGTCGTCCACTGCCCTGGTGCTCTCGGCGCGGCGTGGTCAACGTGGTCAAGGAACGACTTCCATCAGACGTGGACTGTACATGGAGAGGCTGATTGCTGGGTCCACGGCCGCAGCAAGGAAGTGCCTCCTTATTACGCGGAAAATAATGATTCCTCCACCTGACAGCTGGGACCCACCAGACGGGCCACTGTATTTCACGAAAAAAAACGTTTCCCCCTGACTGCTGGGACCCACCAGCTACATCTTCGCACGCAAGGAAGTGCGTCCGGGAAAAAAACGATTCGTCCCCCTAACTGCTAGGACCAACCAGCTACATCTTCGCAGGCAAGGAAGTGCCTGACAGTCGGGACCCACCTGGTCGAAGCGTACGTAGCATTGTCATTCTGGTCGCGAACGTGTACATACATATATACTGGTGGATGTAGAGGCGCGCACGTGTTGTAGTAGAGGCGCGCACGTAGCATGTACACGTATGTACAGCGGCCAGTGTGCAAGAAAGAAAATACGGCCACGTACGTACATACGGGCAGGGTCTCAAACGCCTACTCGCGCATACGTACGGCCAGGGCTCGTGTACATGGCTGGGTCGGAACGGAGAAACAGCGTCGTCGTCGTGTTCATGGGGAGCCAACCGGCTGGGTCGGAATGGAATGCGTCGTCGTGTTCATCGGGAGGGCTTGGACGGAACAGCCGATGGAAACGAGGTCTGGCGTACCGCAGAACGGAGGAAACGGCCTTGTGTTCGGCCGGCCACGTTTGAAATGGGATCCTGTTCATCGGGAGGGGTCTGGCGTACCGCAAAACGGAGGAAACGGACCTCCTACGGTCGAAACGGGGGCCCTGTTGATCGGGAGGGGTGTGGCGTACCGCAAAACGGAGGAAACGGACTTGTGTTGGAGCGCTACGGTCGAAACGGGGGTCCTGTTCATCGGGAGGGGTGTGGCGTACCGCAAAACGGGACTCCACGGGATACTGTTCATCTCCACCGTCGACCCCCTCCAACCTCCACGGGCTACTGTTCATCCACCGTCGATCTCCTCCAGCCTCCACCCGCGACTGTTCATCCACGGGCTCCTGTTCATCCAGCCTCCACCACGCGCTACTCCACCGGCTACTGTTCAACCAGCCCTCTCCACGGGCTCCTGTTCAACCACCCCTCCATGGGCTACTGTTCATCCAGCCCTTCACCGTCTACTGTTCATTCTGCCCTCCATGAAGTGGTCCTGTTCATCCTGCCCTCCATGGGGTCCTGTTCATCCAGCCCCAACTGGCTCGATCGATCGGGGTCCTGTTCATCCAGAGGCAACACCACGGGGTCCTGTTCATCCACCCCCACCATGAACAGTTCATCCAAACCCCCCCAGCAACGCTCACTGTTCATCCAGAGGCAGCATCGATCGGCTTCAGTTAGCAGCAGTAGCGAAGGAATCGCTCGATCGGGTTCAGTTAATAGCCATCGATCGATCGCTCGGGTTCAGTAACGCGTAGCCTGCAGTGCAATCGCTCGGGTTCAGTTAGAGCCCAACGCCTCGCTCGGGTTCAGTTAGAGCCAACGCCTCGCACACACGCGCGTACGTGTATGAGAGAAACGTGCATCGCTCGGCCCCCGACCTCCCACCGTAACCGGGAACTCCCCGAAATTTTCCTCGCCCTCGCTTCTACCACGGTTTTTTCCGTCATGGACGGCCCAAAGAATGTCATGCAGCTACGTCTCCGGCCCGCCCAGGACGAAAAGCCCATTTTCTGTCATGATTTTTTGTCATAGAAGTAGGAGCCCACCACATCTATGATGATACCGGGTTTTGTCACAATTATCGTCATAGAAGTGTCATATGTATGACAGAAAAAAATTCGTTCGGCCCAAAATGTCACGGATGTGTCTTCTTTTTGTAGTGCTAGCAGCCTCCCCCCCCTCATGTCGCCACGAAGGGAATCCTAAGCTATGAATGCATGCCCCCCCCCAACCAAGGTTCACCTAGCAAAGTGCGAAGTAGCAACCCCCCCCCCCCCACACACACACACTTTCAGTCGGCGGGCCAGAGAGGCATATCTCACCAAGATGGATCGTAAAATGGACCAAGAATAATCCACCTTGGTCGTACAACCTCTCTCTTGTTGTTGGTCAAAGTGATGGCCGTCCATGCCACCCCGGAGATGGGCTAGCTCGCCAATAATCACGCAAGTAGCTAGTCCCCGAAGACAACCACTGCATGCGTGTGGCCCAAACATATGTATGGAGAGGTGTGTTTTTGAGTAACAATGGAACAACTTTGATGTGCCACCGTGATTTCGATCTAGAAATCCCCACACTGAGTGAGGGTTAGGTTGATGATGCATATGTATGTTACACCACACTTCAAGCCAACGACGGGGATTCATGCATGCATGCGTGCATAGTATATGCGCTCAAACTTAAGGTTTGAATCTCACCATGACCTATACTATGATAACACGAACCAAATGAAGAATCCGCCATGGTAACCTATCTTGTTGTTGGTCAAGGTGATCATGGATGTCCACACGGCCCACGAATATATAGGCTTGTCACTGATAACCACGCGAGGGAGTGTACTGTTCGAAGGCAACCACTACATGCATATGTATGGAGGTGATGCGTGCATGCATGTTTGAATACACAACATTGATGTGGCGCGTGCGTCAAAAATCGTACACTAGCTCCCCACACAGAGCAAGATCGGTTCATGATGTGTCGTTGTACTAGCCACTTCGACTCGATGGGAGGGATTCATGCGTACACATGCATGTGTGTGTGCTCAAACTATATCATGCATGCCATCCCAGAGCAAAAATAATAATCCCCTCCTAAGTCAAATTAACCTCTCTTGTTGTCAGGCAAAAAGTAGTGATGGACCACGCAGGCCCACAGATGGAAAGCATCGATATCGCTGATAACCGCTTAAGTGGGTGCGAGAGGACAACCACCACCGCTTTGCATGCGGGCTAAACATATATATGTTGAATACCCAAAATGCACAACTTTCATGTGCCACATGCCTCAAAAACCGTAAACCATGCACCCACACAAAGCGAGGTTCATCAAGCGTACTACATATGATGGTCCCCTTCCCCCCTCTTCACCGCATACTATATGCTCCTGTCGTAATATATGTACAACCCAAAATTATCCTCATCGATGGTGAAATTAATTAACCTCTCCCGATGTAGGTCAAACTGATGCATGCATGCATCGACGATGGCCTCGTGGGCCCACAGATGGAAGCGTCAGACGTGAGTGTCCTAGCTAGGATATGCATGTGGCCCAAAAAGGTGTTGTGTGATGTTTGAATAGCCAATTTCATAATTTTGATGTGGCACGTGCCTCGGAAACCAAAAGTCCCGACACTGAGTGAGGTGTACTTGTTCACGAACGCGTACGTATAGTATATATGCTAGTGTAAGTGCATCTAGTGCCCCTTAGTGATTTTGGTGTATTGAAGACTTATAGGTTAAGGGACTAAAGCGTTTGTGAGTGTACACAGGTCTATAAGCCTATGAGGAGTTTGATATTTACAGAGAAAGTCGACCCCTAAAAATGAAGTTCTTCGACTGAAGACTTTGGATTTCTGAAGACTTTCTGAAGACTTTGAAAGTGAAGAAATTGGTGTAACCTTGAAGACTTGGTATTCATTCGAGGAACATGAAGCGTGAAGACTTTTGTTTTCGTAGTTTCATTTTCTCTTTCTTGAGTCATAGGAAACATCGTACTATTAAAGGGGGTCGAGGAAATACTAAGGAAAAATTTCCAAGTGATGCTCAACTCAAAATCCTACATCTACCAATCCCTTCGAGTGAAGCCATTGGAAATCTCATACAGTTCAGTCATATTCTTCAGTGACAAAGACGAAGTTCTTCTGGTCTCTGAGGAATTTGTTCTGACTGAGGAGTTAGGAATTCGCCAGTGCGGATTGCCTACACAGTGGGGAACATGATAGCCCTGAGGAATTTGATACTCAAATTTCCGACCGTTGTTGTGCTATGCGCCAGCTGTCCCAAAATATCTTATCCACCTAACGGTCATATCTTTGAAGGGCATTTATGTCTTATCATGCCGGGCTGCTCCCTAGGCTATAAATAGCCGCCCCTACAACCACTAGCTGGTTGGTTGCTCCGAGAGAAACTGACACTTGTCATTTGAGAGCATCCCATCCTCCGAGGACTTTGAGCGAAAATCATCAAGTGAGGAAAACCCAAACTCAAACACCTACAAACCCAAAGTGATTGAGCATCACTGAAGAGATTGATCCTGCATGGATCCGACGCTTGTTACCTTTGAAGACTGTGCTTCTTCCAGACGGTTAGGCGTCATGGTCTAGAGCATCCAAGAGGAAATTGTGGATCGCCGAGTGACCGAGTTTGTGAAGGTTTGGAAGTCACCTGAAGACTTACCACGAGTGATTGGGCGAGGTCTGTGTGACCTTAGCTCAAGGAGAATACGGTGAGGACTGTGTGTCCGGGACTGTGTGTCCTCAGGTTTAAATACCTAGCCGCTCCAACCAGACGTACAACTGAGACAGCAGTTGGAACTGGTCTGCCAAATCATTGTCTTCACCAAGCTTACTGGTTCTATTTCCTCAACTCTTTCATTTCCTCATTACTGTGTTGTATGCTTGTTCATATCTGTGTTTGAAGACTTTAACTGAAGACTTTCTCAATTTCCTCAGTTCAATTTCCTCAGTCTGTTTGTCTTCATCCTGTGTTATCCTATGTTTACGCTTTCTGTACTCTGTGCTTGTTTTCATTTCATCATGATGACTATGATTGTGTTCTGCTATGCATACTTTTGAGTACTTATTCCGATGCAAGTAGTTCTTCGCTAAGGAATTTCCTCACCCACAAATTCCTCAGTGAAGAATTTATAAAAATCGCCTATTCACCCCCCTCTAGTCGATATAACGCACTTTCAGCTAGTCCCCTCCCACCTCTTCGACGCGTACTGTATACCACCATAACACAAACAAAAAAGATTCTACCTTGCTGGTCAAATTAACCTCACTGCCGGTTGTTCGTCAAAGTGATGGATAACGACCTCGCGGGCCCACAGAAAGCGTCACACGCGAGTATCGAGTGTCGTGTAGGACAACCATCGACTGCATGTGGCCAAAACATGTATGTATGAAAGGGTTGTGTAATGTTTTAAATAACGATTTCACGACTCTGATGTGGTACCGGCCTGCCTAACAAAACGGCCAACCCACACGGTGGCTCACAACTCGTAGTGTACTGCGAGCCACCCGCCACCCCCAGACGCACACACCCACACACACACCGCGAATCCACCGCAACTACGATGCATGTTAAATTAGTTATCCCGCGGTTAACATATATGTTACCAAAGGAGGGATGTTTTAATTTCAAAAAAATCAGAGAGATTATTAAGACGTTTTAGTACATTAATTGATTGATTTTCTACGGGTATAATGTGCAAAAATCAAATTTGAGCTACATGCACACGTGACAGTGCACCTAAATGGATTGCAAAAACACATGTGTCTCACTGGGTGCATGTTTACTCCCCGTGCAACAAATTTTAAACATTGAGAATCTTGATTTTTAAATTCTAGTATGTCCAAAACTTATTTCAAGTTCATGAAACTTATCGTGTTGTCATATGGACACCAATACAAAGTGGCATTGTACTTTTTTTGTCAAATTTGAGACTAGTTTTGATGTAATCTTTATCTAATTACAAACGGGAGATTATAATTGGGAACCAATATCCCAAACAGATTATTTATTCGAACCGTGAGCGTTAGACCAACAATGGATACGTGCCATGCTTCGGTTAAGCAATAAAGCGGCAGCATTAATCATCCAAATAAAAAACAATATACGTGCCGCTGCGCGACCCTTGTGCCGTGCGAGCAGGTGTGAGTTGACGGGACGCATGCGAGCAGTCCGCCGCGCAGGCAGATGGGGAGCCGTGCGTGCAGGTGTGTGAATTGACGGAGGCGTGCTCGCTATGTAGTGTCATCGGGAGGCATGCGAGTAGCTGTGTGAAACTTTGGTAGGCATACCAGCAGTCCGGTGCGCAGGCTCACCGGGAGGCGAGCCATCGGTTTGACCGCCGCCCGCCTCTCTCCCACAACTCCCACTACTCCATATTAATGGTGCGCCCCAGTGGCCGCACCTGTTAGGGAACGTAGTATTTCAAAAAAATTACCTACGATCATGCAAGATCTATCTAGGAGATGCATAGCAACGAGCGGGGAGAGTGTGTCCACGTACCCTCGTAGACCGAAAGCGGAAGCGTTTAGTAACGCGGTTGATTAGTCGAACGTCTTCGCGATCAACCGATCCCGGCGCAGGGCTTCGCCTAAGCACTATGACGATATGACCGAGGTGTTAACTGTGGAGGGGGCGCCACACACGGCTAGGAACAATTGATGTGTGTTCTAGGGGTGCCTACTACCTCTTGAGCACTGCGTTGGTTTTCCCTTGAAGAGGAAAGGGTGATGCAGTAAAGTAGCGTAAGTATTTCCCTCAGTTTTGAGAACCAAGGTATCAATCCAGTAGGAGGCCACGCACGAGTCCCTCGCACCTACACAAACAAATAAAATCCTCGCAACCAACGCAATAAAGGGGTTGTCAATCCCTTCACGGTCACTTACAAAAGTGAGATCTGGTAGATATGATAAGATAATATTTTTGGTATTTTTATGATAAAGATGCAAAGTAAAATAAAAGGCAATAAAAATAGCTAAGTGTTGGAAGATTAATATGATGGAAAATAGACCCGGGGGCCATAGGTTTCACTAGTGGCTTCTCTCAAGAGCATATGTATTACGGTGGGTAAACAAATTACTGTTGAGCAATTGACAGAAGAGCATAGTTATGAGAATATCTAGGTATGATCATGTATATAGGCATCACGTCCGAGACAAGTAGACCGACTCCGGCCTGCATCTACTACTATTACTCCACACATCGACCGCTATCCAGCATGCATCTAGAGTATTAAGTTCAAAAGAACAGAGTAACGCTTTAAGTAATATGACATGATGTACAGGGATAAACTCATGCAATATGATATAACCCCATCTTGTTATCCTCGATGGCAACAATACAATACGTGCCTTGCTGCCCCTACTGTCACTGGGAAAGGACACCACAAGATTGAACCCAAAGCTAAGCACTTCTCCCATTGCAAGAAAGATCAATCTAGTAGGCCAAACCAAACTGATAATTCGAAGAGACTTGCAAAGATAACCAATCATACATAAAAGAATTCAGAGAAGATTCAAATATTGTTCATAGATAAACTTGATCATAAACCCACAATTCATCGGTCTCAACAAACACACCGCAAAAGAAGATTACAGCGAATAGATCTCCACAAGAGAGGGGGGAACATTGTATTGAGATCCAAAGAGAGAGAAGAAGCCATCTAGCTAATAACTATGGACCCGAAGGTCTGAGGTAAACTACTCACACATCATCGGAGAGGCTATGGTGTTGATGTAGAAGCCCTCCGTGATCGATGCCCCCTCTGGCGGAGCTCCGGAAAAGGCCCCAAGATGGGATCTCATGGGTACAGAAGGTTGCGGTGGTGGAATTAGGTTTTTGGCTCCATATCTGGTAGTTTGGGGGTACGTAGGTATATATAGGAGGAAGAAGTACGTCGGTGGAGCAACGTGGGCCCCACGAGGGTGGAGGGCGCGCCTGGGGGGTAGGCGCGCCCCCCTACCTCGTGCCTTCCTGGTTGCTTTCTTGACGTAGGGTCCAAGTCCTCTGGATCACGTTCGTTCCAAAAATCACGTTCCCGAAGGTTTCATTCCGTTTGGACTCCGTTTGATATTCTTTTTCTGCGAAACTCTGAAATAGGAAAAAAAACAGCAATTCTGGGCTGGGCCTCCGGTTAATAGGTTAGTCCCAAAAATAATATAAAAGTGTATAATAAAGCCCAATAATGTCCAAAACAGAATATAGTATAGCATGGAACAATCAAAAATTATAGATACGTTGGAGACGTATCAGTGCCCTCCCCGCGTATATAAAGGAGGGAGAGGGAGGGAGGCAGCCTAGGGCGTGCCCAAGTAGGAGAGGAAGGGGGGAGGGGAAGCAAGTAGGAGTCCGACTTCATACTTTCCTTTTCCTCCTCTCCTTTCCCTTTCTCCCCACGTGGCTAGCCCTATTGGGGCGCACCAGCCCCTTGTGGGCTGGTATGTTCCCTTACTTGGCCTATTAAGCCCATATCTTTGCCGGGGGTTGCTCGGAACCCCTTCCGGTGACCTGGTATCACCCAGAACACTTCCGGTGTCCAAATACCATCGTCCTATATGTGAATCTTTACCTCTCGACCTTTTCGAGACTCCTCGTCATGTCCGTGATCTCATCCGGGACTCCGAACAAACTTCGGCCATCAAATCACATAACTCATAATACAAATCATCATCGAACGTTAAGCGTGCAGACCCTACGGGTTCGAGAACTATGTAGACATCACCGAGACACATCTCCGGTCAACAACCAATAGCCGAACCTGGATGCTCATATTGGCTCCTACATATTCTATGAAGATCTTTATCGGTCAAACCGCATAACAACATACGTTGTTCCCTTTGTCATCGGTATGTTACTTGCCCGAGATTCGATCGTCGGTATCATCATACCTAGTTCAATCTCGTTACCGGCAAGTCTCTTTACTCGTTCCGTAATGCATCATCCCGTGACTAACTCATTAGTCACATTGCTTGCAAGGCTTATAGTCATGTGCATTACCGAGAGGGCCTAGAGATACCTCTCCGATACACGGAGTGACAGATCCTAATCTCGATCGATGACAACCCAACAAACACCTTCGGAGACATCTGTAGAGCATCTTTATAATCACCCAGTTACGTTGTGACGTTTGATAGCACACAAGGTGTTCCTCCGGTATTCGGGAGTTGCATAATCTCATAGTCAGAGGAACATGTATAAGTCATGATGAAAGCAATAGCAATAAAACTAAACGATCATTATGCTATGCTAACGGATGGGTCTTGTCCATCACATCATTCTCTAATGATGTGATCCCGTTCATCAAATGACAACACATGTCTATGGTCACGAAACATAACCATCTTTGATTAATGAGCTAGTCAAGTAGAGGCATACTAGGGACACTATGTTTTGTCTATGTACTCACACATGTACTAAGTTTCCGGTTAATACAATTCTAGCATGAATAATAAACATTTATCATGATACGAGGAAATATAAATAACAACTTTATTATTGCCTCTAGGGCTTATTTCCTTCAGTCTCCCACTTGCACTAGAGTCAATAGTCTAGTTCACATCGCCATGTGATTTAACACCAATAGTTCACATCACCATGTGATTAGTTCACATCGCCATGTGACCAATACCCAAAGGGTTTTACTAGAGTCAATAATCTAGTTCACATCGCTATGTGATTAACACCCAAAGAGTACTAAGGTGCGATCATGTTTTGCTTGTGAGAGAAGCTTAGTCAATGGGTCTGTCACATTCAAAGCCGTATGTATTTTGCAAATTTTCTATGTCTACAATGCTCTGCATGGAGCTACTCTAGCTAATTGCTCCCACTTTCAATATGTATCCAGATTGAGACTCAGAGTCATACGGATCGGTGTAAAAGCTTGCATCGGCGTAACTCTTTATGACGAACTCTTTATCACCACCATAACCGAGAAATATCTCCTTAGTCTTCTAAGGATAATTTTGGCCGTTGTCAAGTGGTCCACTCCTGGACCAATATCGTATCCCCTTGCCAAACTCATGGCAAAGTACACAATAGGTTTGGTACACAACATAGCATACTTTATAGAACCTATGGCTAAGGCATAGGGAATGTCTTTCATTCTCTTTCTATTTTCTGCCGTGGTCGTGTTTTGGGTCTTACTCAATTTTACACCTTGAAATACAGGCAAGAACTCCTTCTTTGACTATTCCATTTTGAACTACTTCAAAAAATCTTGTCAAGGTATGTACTCATTGAAAAGTCTTATCAAGCGTCTTGATCTATCTCTATAGATCTTGATGCCCAATATGTAAGCAGCTTCACCGAGGTCTTTCTTTGAAAAACTCCTTTCAAGCACTCCTTTATGCTTTCCAGAAAATTCTACACCATTTCTGATCAACAATATGTCATTCACATATACTTATCAGAAAGGCTGTAGTGCTCCCACTCACTTTCTTGTAAATACAGGCTTCACCGCTAGTCTGTATAAAACTATATGCTTTGATCAACTTATCAAAGCGTATATTCCAACTCCGAGATGCTTGCACCAGTCCATAGATGGATCGCTGGAGCTTGCACATTTTGTTAGCACCTTTAGGATTGACAAAACCTTCTGGTTGTATCATACACAACTCTTCTTTAGTAAATCCATTAAGGAATGCAGTTTCGATATCCATTTGTCAGATTTCATAAAATGTGGCAATTGCTAACATGATTCGGACAGACTTTAAGCATCGATACGAGTGAGAAAATTTCATCGTAGTCAACATCTTGAATTTGTCAAAAACCCTTTTCGACAAGTCGAGCTTTGTAGATAGTAACACTACTATCAGCGTTCGTCTTCCTCTTGAAGATCCATTTATTCTCAATGGCTTGCCGATCATCGGGCAAGTCCACCAAAGTCCACACTTTGTTCTCATACATGGATTCTATCTCAGATTTCATGGCCTCAAGCCATCTATTGGAATCTGGGCTCATCATCGCTTCCTCATAGTTCGTAGGTTCATCATGTTCTAGCAACATGACTTCCAGAATAGGATTACCATACCACTCTGGTGCGGATCGTACTCTGGCTGACCTACGAGGTTTGGTAATAACTTGATCTGAAGTTTCATGATCATCATCATTAACTTCCTCACTAATTGGTGTAGGCATCACTGGAACTGATTTCAGTGACGAGCTACTTTCCAATTCGAGAGAAGGTACAGTTACCTCATCAAGTTCTACTTTCCTCCCACTCACTTCTTTCGAGAGAAACTCCTTCTCTAGAAAGGATCCACTCTTGGCAACAAAGATCTTTCCTTCGGATCTGTGATAGAAGGTGTACCCAACAGTTTCTTTTGGGTATCCTATGAAGACGCACTTCTCCGGTTTGGGTTTGAGCTTATCAGGCTGAAACTTTTTCACATAAGCATCGCAACCCCAAACTTTAAGAAACGATAGCTTAGGTTTCTTGCTAAACCATAGTTCATATGGTGTCGTCTCAACGGATTTTTAGACGGTGCCCTGTTTAATGTGAATGCAGCTGTCTCTAATGCATAACCCCAAAACAATAGTGGTAAATCGGTAAGAGACATCATAAATCGCACCATATCTAATAAAGCGCGGTTACGACGTTCGGACACACCATTACACTGTGGTGTTCCAGGTGGCGTGAGTTGTGAAACTATTCCACATTGTTTTAAATGAAGGCCAAACTCGTAACTCAAATATTTGCCTCCGCGATCAGATTGTAGAAACTTTATTTTCTTGTTACGATGATTTTCCACTTCACTCTGAAATTCTTTGAACTTTTCAAATGCTTCAGACTTGTGTTTCATTAAGTAGATATACCCATATCTGCTCAAATCATCTGTGCAGGTCAGAAAATAACGATACCCGCCGCGAGCCTCAACACTTATCGGACCGCATACATCAGTATGTATTATTTCCAACAAGTCAGTTGCTAGGTATATTGTTCCAGAGAACGGAGTCTTAGTCATCTTGCCCATGAGGCATGGTTCGCAAGCATCAAGTGATTCATAATCAAGTGATTCCAAAAGCCCATCAGCATGGAGTTTCTTCATGCGCTTTACACCAATATGACCTAAAAGGCAGTGCCACAAATAAGTTGCACTATCATTATTAACTTTGTATCTTTTGGCATCAATATTATGAATATCTGTATCATTACGATCGAGATTCAATAAACCATTTATATTAAGTGTATGACCATAGAAGGTTTTATTCATGTAAACAGAACAACAATTATTCTTTGACTTAAATGAATAACCGTATTGCAATAAACATGTTCCAATCATATTCATGCTCAACGCAAACACCAAATAACATTTATTCTGGTCCAACACTAATCTCAAAGGTAGATGGAGTGTGCGATGGTGATCTTATCAACCTTGGAATCATTTCCAACACACGTCGTCACTTCGCCCATAACTAGTCTTTGTTCATTTTGCAACTCCTGTTTCGAGTTACTAATCATAGCAACTGAACCGGTATCAAATACCCTGGGGTTACTATGAACACTAGTAAAGTACACATCAATAACATGTATATCAAATATACCTTTCACTTTGCCATCCTTCTTATCCGCCAAGTATTTGGGGTAGTTCCGCTTCCAGTGACCATTCCCTTTGCAGTAGAAGCACTCAGTTTCAGGCTTAGGTTTAGCTTTGGGTTTCTTCACGGGAGTGGCAACTTGCTTGTCATTCTTTCTTGAAGTTCCCTTTCTTTTCCTTTGCCCCTTTTTCTTGAAATTAGTGGTCTTGTTAACCATCAACACTTGATGCTCTTTCTTGATTTCTACCTTTCACCCATTTTAGCATCGCGAAGAGCTCAGGAATCATTTTCGTCATCCCTTGCATATTATAGTTCATCATGAAGTTCCAGTAACTTGGTGATAGTGACTAGAGAACTCTATCAATCATTATCTTATCTGGAAGATTAACTCCCACTTGATTCAAGCGATTGTAGTACCCAGACAATCTGAGCACATGCTCACTAGCTGAGCTATTCTCCTCCATCTTGTAGGCAAAGTACTTGTCAGAGGTCTCATACCTCTAGACATGGGCATGAGTCTGAAATACCAATTTCAACTCTTGGAACATCTCATATGCTCCGTGGCGTTCAAAACATTTTTGAAGTCCCGGGTCTAAGCCGTAAAGCATGGTGCACTAAACTATCAAGTAGTCATCATACCGAGCTTTGTCAAACGTTCATAACGTCTGCATCTGCTCCTGCAATAGGTCTGTCACCTAGCAGTGCATCAAGGACATAATTCTTCTGTGCAGCAATGAGGATAATCCTCAGATCACGGATCCAGTCCGCATCATTACTACTATCATCTTTCAACTTATTTTCCTCTAGGAACATATCAAAAAATAAACGGGGAGCTACATCGCAAGCTATTGATCTACAACATAGATATGCAAATACTATCAGGACTAAGTTCATGATAAATTTAAGTACAGTTAATCATATTACTTAAGAATTCCCACTTAGATAGACATCCCTCTAGTCATCTAAATGATCACGTGATCCATATCAACTAAACCATGTCCGATCATCAAGTGAGATGGAGTAGTTTTCAATGGTGAACATCTCTATGTTGATCATATCTACTATATGATTCACGTTCGACCTTTCGGTCTCAGTGTTCCGAGGCCATATCTGCATATGCTAGGCTCGTCAAGTTTAACCCGAGTATTCTGCATGTGCAAAACTGGCTTGCACCCGTTGTATGTGAACGTAGAGCTTATCACACCCGATCATCACGTGGTGTCTCAGCACGAAGAACTGTCGCAACGGTGCATACTCAGGGAGAACACTTATACCTTGAAATTTTAGTAAGGGATCATCTCATAATGCTACCGTCGTACTAAGCAAAATAAGATGCATAAAAGATAAACATCACATGCAATCAAAATATGTGACATGATATGGCCATCATCATCTTGTGCCTTTGATCTCCATCTCCAAAGTACCGTCATGATCTCCATCGTCACCGGCATGACACCATGATCTCCATCATCTTGATCTCTATCAACGTGTCGTCACATGGTCGTCTCGCCAACTATTGCTTTTGCAACTATTGCTATCGCATAGCGATAAAGTAAAGTAATTATATGGCGCTTGCATCTTATGCAATAAAGAGACAATCATAAGGCTCCTGCCAGTTGTCGATAACTTTAACAAAACATGATCATCTCATACAACAATTTATATCTCATCACGTCTTGACCATATCACATCACAACATGCCCTGCAAAAACAAGTTAGACGTCCTCTACTTTGTTGTTGCAAGTTTTACGTGGCTGCTACGGGCTTCTAGCAAGAACCGTTCTTACCCACGCATCAAAACCACAACGATTTTTCGTCAAGTGTGTTGTTTTAACCTTCAACAAGGACCGGGCGTAGTCAAACTCGATTCAACTAAAGATGGAGAAACAGACACCCGCTAGCCACCTGTGTGCGAAGCATGTCGGTAGAACCAGTCTCATGAACGTGGTCATGTAATGTCGGTCCGGGCAGCTTCATCCAACAATACTGCTGAATCAAAGTAAGACGTTGTTGGTAAGCAGTATGACTATTATCGCCCACAACTCATTGTGTTCTACTCGTGCATACAACATCTACGCATAGACCTGGCTCGGATGCCACTGTTGGGGAACATAGTATTTCAAAAAATTTACCTACGATCATGCAAGATCTATCTAGGAGATGCATAGCAACGAGTGGGGAGAGTGTGTCCACGTACCCTCGTAGATCGAAAGCGGAAGCGTTTAGTAACGCGGTTGATGTAGTCGAACGTCTTCATGATCCAACCGATCCAAGCACCGAACGTATGGCACCTCCGTGTTCAGCACACGTTCAGCTCGATGACGTCCCTCGAGCTCTTGATCCAGTTGAGAACGAGGGAGAGTTCCGTCAGCACGATGGCATGGCGACGACGATGATGAAGTTACCGGCGCAGGGCTTCGCCTAAGCACTACGACGATATGACCGAGGTGTTAACTGTGGAGGGGGGCGCCACACACGGCTAGGAACAAGTGACGTGTGTTCTAGGGGTGCCCTCCCAACGTATATAAAGGAGGGAGAGGGAGGGAGGCAGCCTAGGGCGCGCCCAAGTAGGAGGAATCCTACTTGGGCCCCTAGTCCAATTCGGCCCCCTACCATATTTGGACAAGGGGGAAAGGAAGGAGGGGGAGGGGAAGGAAGTAGGAGTCCTACTTCATACTTTCCTTTTCCTCCTCTCCTTTCCCTTTCTCCCCACATGACTGGCCCTATAGGGGGCGCACCAGCCCCTTGTGGGCTGGTGTGTTCCCTTACTTGGCCCATTAAGCCCATATCTTTGCCGGGGGTTGCCCGGAACCCCTTCCGGTGACCCGGTATCACCCAGAACACTTCCGGTGTCCAAATACCATCGTCCTATATATGAATATTTACCTCTCGACCATTTCGAGACTTCTCATCATGTCTGTGATCTCATCCGGGACTCCGAACAAACTTCGGTCATCAAATCACATAACTCATAATACAAATCATCATCGAACGTTAAGCGTGCCGACCCTACGGGTTTGAGAACTATGTAGACATGACCGAGACACATCTCCAGTCAATAACCAATAGCGGAACCTGGATGCTCATATTGGCTCCTACATATTCTACGAAGATCTTTATCGGTCAAACCGCATAACAACATACGTTGTTCCCTTTGTCATCGGTATGTTACTTGCCCGAGATTCGATCGTCGGTATCATCATACCTAGTTCAATCTCGTTACCGGCAAGTCTCTTTACTCGTTCCGTAATGCATCATCCCGTGACTAACTCATTAGTCACATTGCTTGCAAGGCTTATAGTGATGTGCATTACCGAGAGGGCCTAGAGATACCTCTCCGATACACGGACTGACAAATCATAATCTCGATCTATGCCAACCCAACAAACACCTTCGGAGACATCTGTAGAGCATATTTATAATCACCCAGTTATGTTGTGATGTGTTATAGCACACAAGGTGTTCCTCCGGTATTCGAGAGTTGCATAATCTCATAGTCAGAGGAACATGTATAAGTCATGATGAAAGCAATAGCAATAAAACTAAACGATCATTATGCTATGCTAAGGGATGGGTCTTGTCCATCACATCATTCTCTAATGATGTGATCCCGTTCATCAAATGACAACACATGTCTATGGTCAAGAAACATAACCATCTTTGATTAACGAGCTAGTCAAGTAGAGGCATGCTAGGGACACTCTGTTTTTTCTATGTATTCACACATGTACTAAGTTTCCGGTTAATACAATTCTAGCATGAATAATAAACATTTATCATGATATGAGGAAATATAAATAACAACTTTATTATTGCCTCTAGGGCATATTTCCTTCAGCACCCCCCATCCTCGCCACACACACAATCCTCTCTCTTCACTTGCATCCTCGACGCCGCTCTCAGTCCTCAAAGCCGTCAGTGTATAAGGATGCCGCCGAAGCGCCCCATCGGACGGAGTGGTGACGCCGGGGCTGCTAAAGCATCGGAGCACGGCGTGGAGATGGAGACAAAGGTTGCCGTCACCGCCGGCGAGTTATAGCTACACCCTGACGTCGTCGACGGCGTCGAGCTTCCACAGCTGGAGGCGGAGTACAAGAGGCAAATCCTGAGGGAGCTTTATGCGGGAATGCATAAAAGGCGTATTAGGACCTGGAACGGTGGCTATGGATGCCCATTTTGCAACCAGAAGCTTCATGATGCGTATCTAAGTGTTCTGGCGCATGCAAGAGGACGGGTCGTTGGCTCCTTCAAACAGAAGTGTTCTCGCAGGGTGGCGCACGGCGCGTACGCCGAGTACCTGGAGAAGCTTCAGGATCGTGCCATTGAGGACACACCTACACTTGAGAGATTACTTGTAGTTGATCAAGAAGGTCCAACAAGAATCAATGTCATTTCTGTGCTGAAATTGACAGTGGTGGGCTACTCGTCTCACAAATACTCCGAACTTGTTATTGGATCCACACCCGTTTAGGTACAACAACCGCCTTCTACCTCTCCTTCTACAAATTAACATTATTTATAATTTTGAAGATGTTCGTTCGTGTGTCATTCAGAAAATGATTCCGACAAGCTTGACCCTGAAACTGCGCACAGTGAAGGTCTTGGCAGTAGAATCTATCGGCCCCAACCTGGAGCAAGTTGTCAGTTTCCTGAGATGCTTTCCGTGCCTGGAGAAGCTATATATCGAGGTGATGTTCCTTTCTTGTTAAATGTTAACCATAAGGGAGTTCAATTTGTGACACCTTTTTCCAAGTTTACAATGACAATGTACTACGATTTCTAAAGGTTCTTTTGGAGGATTTCAGTACATACAAGCCCCCGCCCATATTGGTTGCTTGATCCATATGGTTACAATCAATAAGCATTTCTCCTTTGGATTCATCTATACTAGTTTTCTTAGGGAACTTTTCATCCACTCCAACCTCTTGTGAAGAAGACTACATTTTTCTAGAATGTAATCAAATGCCCATGTTAATCATGTCAGATCGAAGATGTCATGTTAGTGCATTTTACAAATCCTGCAAACCAAATAGGCCTGTAGTAATGTTCAAAACTGCATGTAGGCACTAACACGTTTTCTTCTTTTGCAGATAAGATTAGGCCCAGTGGTGGATAATGTGATACAATATAACAATCACGTCGAATGCCTAGATCTGCATCTCTCAGAAATTACTTTGAACTCCTACCGAGGGACCTTACCGGAAATGAGGTTTGCCCTACATTTATTTCGCAAAAATGAATGGTTTGTTGATCAGCGCCGGCGCCTGCGGCAGAATGGAGTAGGCTCCAAAAATGCTGAATTTCATTTTGGAACTGCAGATGACAGAGTAATCAGAAGTCATCGTGTAAACCCCATACATGACTTCTCAGTGGCCGACCCCTTTGCAAAAATTGTGAGGTTTCGAAACCAGACTTAGAAGCGGTGATATTAGTTTGAACCTCTCTGATATCCATGTTCAGTGGATCAGCGCGAGCGTTTGCAGCTGATGAGCTGAATTTCATTTCTAATATCAGTTTGAACCTTGTAATCTTCGAATTTGAGCCATATAACTCTGGAATTTGAACCTTGTAACATTTCGAGCTTTTGTGGTACAATCGTTGAAATGGCATCGTATGAGACTCGTATATTGCTAGCACTATTTTGACCTTAATATGCAATGGTCTTAGATTTTATTAACCATTCTCGAATCAGTTTACCTTGTCGATCTCACCGCACAGCTAACTCAACTGCGATCTTCGACATTATTGCACACAGTTGGTTTCTTCCACCGTGTGCACTGTAGAGCGCATAATTAATTATCGCACTCGAGTGTCCATCATCACCCTTCTGTATAACTTTGACCACATCACCCATGGGTAAACTTATGATCGAAGTCATTCCACACACTTCATTTTTACAAAGCTTTTTGCCAATAAATGCCCACGATTTGTCCCTCTTCTAGCCGACGCGTGGCCAAACTAGCCGGGCGGGAAGCTTGCGCGGTAAACAGCGCAGTAGCGCGGGAACAGGCTCACCGACAATACATTTGGCACCTCTTCGAGCCCACACGTGCGGTGCGGTGTTGTCAAGCATGCATTGGAATCCTACGCTATGAACGCCGTGACAAGACGTGACGATTACAGGCCGGCCGGCCCCCATTTATTACAGCAGCCATTTAACCCTTGTGTCTCTTCAACCTTCCGATCATGCCCCACCATTGCAAGAAGCACACCCACCACGAGAAACCTTAGAGGGTATCCTGCGCGGCTCCAATGGCGCTCGGAGCGATTGCTGACGACGAGCAGCAGTTCACCATGCGTGCCGTGGTGGACACCCACAGAAGGTTCATGGACCTCTCGGTGGTGTACACCAACGACCCGGTTTGGGTGGAGCACTCCATCCACATCATGTAGTTGTTGCTTGCCGCGGAGAAGTACAAGGTGGTCGGGTTTGACCTTGAGTACACCCGGGCTCGTGCCAGGTCTCGTCCCAAGGTCGTCGTTGCCCAGATGTGCGTGTGCCACCACGTACTCATCTACCACTATTGCCTCGCCACAAGGCCTTGTGAGCATTTTGCCAGGTTTGTCAACAGCCCCCACTACAGGTTCGCTACGGTGGACATCACCGACGATGTAAAGGCGCTCGAGAATTCGGGCATCGCCTGCCAGAATCCTGTCGACATCCAGGGCAAATACAAGATCTGGGGCAGCAAGGAGCATGAGAAGGACTCATTGGTTCACCTCGCCGAGGCCATCATCGACCCCTACTACAGAGACATGAAGGATTCGTGCAACGAGGACAAGCGTGCCTGGCACTCGGCCTGGATGGAGAAACTCGACAAAGCTCACGTCGTGTACGCGACCAAGGAGGCGTACATGAGCTACGAGATGTACAGGCGGATCGTTGACATGAGGAAGTGCCTCCTTCCCCAAAACGGTCAGGGATCCAGCCGGAAGCAGAGCAATGGCAAGCGTCATCACAACAATAAGTAGATGATTAGATCCTCGTTTCTCCTACTTTAGTATGCATGTAATTGCTTACTTTGGTGTGTGGAAATGTTATGTGTGTAGTCACTTGTGTAATTGTATGCTTAATTTGGTTATGCAATGCTGTCTTTTTAAGTATATATGTTGATGCTCTGTAGACAGAGCGTAGATGTTGTGTGGACAAATAAAATCACATTGCACACGGACTAAACAATGGAACCCGTCGGTGATGTTTTCATCAATCACTCATGATTGTATACCAGCAATCATTTGCTCACAACACACATGGCTTGTTAGCAGTAATCGTCTGTGTTGTTATCGGTCTTCGCACACGTTTCCGATTACAGACCTGTTTGCCTCGTATCACCCACATCTTGTTCATTTGAACCGTTTCTGTTCTCATGTCTCAACGCAAACAGTTCATCCGAGTGAACCGCATGCCGTATATCGCACACACCTTTGATCTGGCTGACCGTTTCTTTTGTGTTGCCTAATCACAAATAGTTCATCCGAGTGAACCGTATGTTATACATCGCACACACCTTCATCTGGCTGCCCATTTCTTTTGTTCCTCCTCATCGCAAACAGTTAATTGAGCTGAACCATATGCCCTACATCGCATGAGCAACTAAAATCTGAACCGTGTTTGATGCATCCTCCATTGCAAACGTTTTGCACCTTTTTTGATAGTTTTTTTACACCATCGTTTGCGATTATGGCATCGCACACAGTTTCGTCGAAGGGTCTCTGATCGTAGTGTCGCGTTAGCAGCATCCTGCAGTAGTGTAAGGATCTTTAAGTATATGTATTTCTTGATATTTTGCAGGCTTCGAGGGAACAGAGTGAGAAACTGTCCGAGGACCTCAAGCTGAGCCAAACACAGTTAGCTGATGCAAAAGTCGAGCTAGAGGCGGTCAAGAAGTTCACTAGTGAAGCCCATGGTGAGGGAAAAGTTGCATAACACATGAATTTTTGGGGGTACTTTGTTTAACACAAACTTTCCATATAGCAGCTGAATCCATAGGTCAACTTCAAAAAGATCTAGACGCAGCTAGGGAGGCTTAAAGGTACGCCGAGTCATAGCACGAAGCTGGCCACTGAGTATTGACGCGAAGTCACGAGGAAAAAGAACAAATTGAAGGTGGAGAACCAAAAATAGGCCGAATAAATCAAGAGTTTCAAAACTCAACTGGCGCAAGCCCTTGGAGGAGAACCAGAGATTGAAGGGCGGCATATTTGGTAAGTGATAGTTTGTTGTACACGCACATATATACTTGCGGTGTTTTAATGTAAAGGACACGTCATGCATTGTGCTAGGTCCCCTGACGGGCGTCCCGAAGAAGATGTCAGCTCCTTTGCAGGGAACCTTTTGAAGGAGCTGTCCATTGTGCACGAGAGAGCTCGGAAAGCCATGAAAAGTACGGTCAAGGCGTTATGGCCAATAGAGACACCTCCGGAAGGCCAATCGCTTTAAAGGAGCGCGACATCGTTTTGAGCTATGGAATATATCAGCTTGTCGAGAAGGAGCACGCGAAGCCTGGGCGATGGTGAAGACCCGATTTAGGCTCGTGTTGGACCGGTAGGGTCGTATGGTGATGTCTGCTTGAACTACATCGGTATTTCCCCAAAGAGGAAGGGATGATGCAGCACAACGACGGTAGGTATTTCCCTCAGTGATGAGACCAAGGTTATCGAACCAGTAGGAGAACCACGCAACACTACGTGAACGGCACCTGCACACAAATAACAAATACTCACAACCCGACGTATTAAAGGGGTTGTCAATCCCTTTCGAGTAACGGCGCCAGAAATTGGCAAGTTGACGGAATAAATATTGTGATAGATTGATAGATGCAAATAAAAGCAAATAAAATTCAGTGAGGTATTTTGTTTTGGATTAATAGATCTGAAAATAAAATCAAATAAAAATAGATCGCGAAGGCAAATATAATAAAGAAGAGACCCGGGGCCGTAGATTTATTTCACTAGTGGCTTCTCTCGAGAAAAATAGCATACAGTGGGTAAACAAATTACCGTTGGGCAATTTATAGTACTTCAAATAATCATGACGATATCTAGGCAATGATCATTATATATGCATCACGTCCAATATTAGTAGACCGACTCCTGCCTGCATCTACTACTATTACTGCACACATCGACCGCTATCCAACATGCATCTAGTGTATTAAGTTCATGGAGAAACGGAGTAATGCAATAAGAACGATGACATGATGTAGACAAGATTTATTTATGTAGAAATAGACCCCATCTTGTTATCCTTAATAGCAACGATACATACGTGTCGGTTCCCCTTGTCACTGGGATCAAGCACCGTAAGATCGAACCCATCACAAGGCACCTCTTACCATTGCAAGATCAATAGATCAAGTTGGCCAAACAAAACCCAAATATCGGAGAAGAAATACGAGGCTATAAGTAATCATGCATATAAGAGATCAAAAGACTCAAATAACTTTCATGAATAAAAACATAGATCTGATCATAAACTCAAAGTTCATCGGATCCCAACAAACACATTGCAAAAAGAGTTACATCAAATAGATCTCCAAGAGACCATTGTATTGAGAATCAAAAGAGAGAGAGAGGAAGCCATCTAGCTACTAACTACGGACCTGTAGGTCTACAGTGAACTAGTCACGCACCATCGGAGAGGCACCAATAAGGATGATGAACACCTCCGTGATGGTGTCTAGATTGGATCTGGTGGTTCTGGAACTTGCAGTGGCTGGAATTGATTTTCGTCGACTCCCCTGGGGTTTCTGGAATATTGGGGGTATTTATAGAGCAAAGAGGTGGTGCGGGAGGCCACCGAGGTGGGCACAACCCACCTGGGCCTAGGCGCGCCCTGGTGGGTTGTGCTCCTTTCGGAGCACCCCTCTGGTACTTCTTCGGCCCAATAGGTGTCTTCTGGTTCAAAAAAAAATCCACAAAAGTTTTCGCTGCATTTGGACTCCGTTTGGTATTGATTCCCTGTGATGTAAAAAACAAGTAGAAAACAGCAACTGGCACTGGGCACTATGTCATTAGGTTAGTCCCAAAAAATGATATAAAATGATTGTAAAACATCCAAAAGTGATAATATAACAACATGGAACAATAAAAAATTATAGATACGTTGGAGACGTATCAGCATCCCCAAGCTTAATTCCTCCTCGTCCTCGAGTAGGTAAATGATAAAAACGGAATTTTTGATGTGGAATGCTGCCTAGCATGTTCATCACATATTCTTTTCTTTGTATCATGGACATTTGGACTTTTATATGGTTCAAATCAATAGTCTAGTTTTAACATGAGGACTTTAATACTCAAGCATATCAACAAGCAACCATGTCTTTCAAAATATCAACACTAGAGCAAGTTATCCCTAGCCCATTATGCTCAATCATTGATCCATTCATGAAACACACTCGCATATTAGCTACACCCATGCTCAAGCACGATCATAGTGCCCCTTAGTTGGTGCTTTATAAGAGAAGATGGAGACTCAAGTAAAAGAATTGCATAAAGTAAATAGAAAGGCCCTTCGTGGAGGGAAGTAGGGATTTGTAGAGGTGCCAGAGCTCAAATTGAAAAAGATAGAGATAAAACATTTTGGGAGGCATGCTTTTCCTGTCAACGAAAACGATCGAGTAGTTCCCAATACTTTACATGCTAGATATATCATAGGTGGTTCCCAAACAGAAAATAAAGTTTATTCCTTTTTCCACCATAATTTCACTTTCCATGGCTAACCGTATCCACGGGTGCCTTCCATACCAACACTTTCCAAGGAATTTATTATTTGACAACATAATGTAAATTCATTTTTCATTTCGGGACTGGGCATCCCTAATACCTTTGTCGTATTCTCATGCAATGACAAGTGAATAAACACTCATCTTGAGAATAACACATCTAGCATGGAAATATATATATTAGCCACCCCCTACCGTTTCATGAGCAATACGAGCACACAAAAGAGAAGTTTATTTTGAAAATTAGAGATGGCACATACAAATTTGCTTAGAACGACAAAAGACTACCGCATATAGGTAGGTATAGTGGACTCATGTGGCAAAACTGGTTTAAAGGATTTGGATGCACAAGTAGTGATCATACTTAGTGCAAATGAAGGCTAGCAAAAGATTGAGAAGCATCCAACCAAGAAAGAAAAAACTCATAAGCGAGCATTAAGCATAACTAACACCGAATAATGCACCACAAGTAGGATGTAATTTCATTGCATAACTATTGACTTTCGTGCTTGCATAGGGAATCACAAACCTTAACACCAATATTCTTTCTAAAGCATAATTACTCATCAACATGACTCACATATCATATCATCATGTCTCAAAACTATTACAAAGTATCAAGTTTATTTTTTCCAATGACTCATCAACATGACTCTCTTAGTTTGTGAAACCAAGGCTATGGAGACCAAAGCAATGGAAACCAAAGCAATAGAGACCAAAGCTCTGATACCACTTGTAGGATCGAAAGTATGTCTAGAGGGGGGTGATTAGACTACTTGACCAAATAAAAATCTATCATCTTCCCAATTTTAGTTGTGTGCAGATTTTAGCGATTCTACTAAGTCCAATATCACCCTGCACATGCAATTCTAAGAGTATAGCAGCAGAAAGTAAATCATTGCACATGTAAGTAAATGAGGGGTTTGGAGAAGGCAAACGTAATGGAGACACGAAGATTTTTGGCGTGGTACCGATAGCTGGTGCTATCGTACATCCACGTTGATGGAGACTTCAACCCACTGAGGGTAACGGTTGCGCGAGTCCACGAAGGGTTCCACCCACAAAGGGTCCACGAAGAAGAAACCTTGTCTATTCCACCATGGCCTCCGTCCACAAAGGACTAGCCTCACTCGAGTAGATCTTCACAAAGTAGGCGAACTCCTTGCCCTTACAAACTTCTTGGTTCAACTCCACATCATGTCGGAAGCTCCCAAGTGACACCTAACCAATCTAGGAGACACCACTCTCCAAAGGTAATAGATGTTGTGTAGATGATGAACTCCTTGCTCTCGTGCTTCAAATGATAGTCTCCCCAACACTCAGCTCTCTCTCACAGATTTGGCTATGGTGGAAGAACGATTTGAGTGGAAAGCAACTTGGGGAAGGCTAGAAATCAATGTTTAAATGGTTGGATTGGAATCTCTTGATCTCAACACATGAGTAGGTGGTTCTCTCTCAGAAAATGAATGGTGGAAGTGTAGTTTCATTTTGATGGCTCTCTCACTAAATGAGACGAGGTGGAGGGGTATAAATAGCCTCCACACGAAATCCAACCATCACGCACTTTTTATCCAACTCGGTGGCACCGATAAGAATTCTCGGTGAGACCAACCTGTGTAAAAGATATGAACGTTGGAGGTCTCGGTGGGACCGAATGGAAACAACTCGGAGCAAATGAAGTGCAATGGTAGGGCAAAACCTCGTTTCAGTGGCACCGATTGCATCATCTCAGTAAGACTGAAATAAAGTAATAAGGCAACAGAAAGTTGGCAAGCCATCTCGGTGGCACCGATTGGAACAACTCCGTTAGACCGAAGTAATTGCAATAGGTGACAAAGAGTTGGCAAGGCCATCTCGGTGGGACCGAGATCCATACTGGTGGATCTAATTTGTTAGGGTTTGGCTGTGGCACTATCGAGATGAACTTGGTGGGTCTGGATAGATGGGATCGGTGGGACCGAGTTGGCACTTTGGGTTTTGGACATATATTGGATAGAGAAAGTGGCTGAGGGTTTTGGAGCAATATTACTAAGCACTTGAGCAACCAGATCATCATCAAAACCTCATCTTGAGGGGTCCACATTCACTAGTCCTTGCCATGCCAATCATTGAACTTCCTGAAATCTTAACTTGAATAGGCATTAGTTCAATGACATATGTTGTTATTAATTACCAAAACTACCCGAGGATTAGTTGCACTTTCAGCTCCACTTTGTTTTCCCTCTGAATATGGCGGTGAAAAAATCCCGTAAAAATATAGGTGATTAGGGTAAAATAGGACCATTGGTTTCGGAGAGGGATGGATGCTTGCCCTATGGATCCCACATGCCCTTGGCTCTCGACCCAAGGCCATGTCGCTAGGTGGGGCTGCATGGGTTCTCTCATAGCGCACCGTCCTCATGTCGAAAACATCCATAACCACATGCCAAGATCACTCATCGTTACCTTCTTTTCTTGACGCCTCCTGCCAAGTGCCAGATCACTCTCGATGAGGTATAAATACCGCCAATTAAGGGCCCACTCCTCATAGAACCACCAAATGTGCGTGTGTGCATGTGAGAGAGCTCTCCTCACACCCAGCTATCCACAATCATGCGCCGACAATCTCATTCTCAGTAGTCGTGTCTCAACGAGTGCCAGCTCAGGACTCGTAATGTTACAAATACCACCAATTGTAGGCTCACCCTCCTATAACTACCAAACGCACACACCCTTATGTGAGAGAGATCGTATGGTAACTCGCGTCTCTTCCACCCACGATCGTGTGATTTGGGCCTCCTCATCCCCGTCGAGAGAGAGGGAGAGATCCCTACATCGCCGCCATATCTCCCCTCTCATAACTACACAATGGGAGCCTCCTCATCTCCACCGTGAGGGAGTTCTAGAGGAGCCGACCAAGGAGTGTGCAACCCCTTGAGTGTTCCCAAATCTCCCAAGCTAGTGAAGAGCGATCTCATGGAGCGGTTGCGCACGCGTCAGATCGGAAGCTGCGTGACACGCTTGGAGAGTCCGACAAAGACCTCACACCGGATGGGGTAAGACATGTGATGGACCAATACAAGCTTACCATGGCTACGTGGACTACGTGCGGTCCATGTCCACAACTGTCACCATCAACGAAGGTCATGACTCGGTCCCAGTTGAAGAAGTCGATGAACGAGTGCATGGATCACGAAGCACCTGCTAAGCGGGTTGTGCATAGGGATGCACCATGCCCACAGACACCACTACCAACGAAGAGCAATACATCACCGATGCGGAAGATGATGACCAGATCTATGTCAGAAAGGCCGAGGGCTTGGGTACCAGATCTCATAGCAGATCACAAGGTGAGACAACATCTCCTTTCACTACTTTCCTGCTTTAACATTATTATAAATAATTTGGTAATTTTTGTATGCTTCAAGACGATGTCCCGATCTATGTCAGAAAGACCGAGGGCTCGGGTAGCAGATCACAAGGTCAAAAAACACTTTCTTTCACTATTTTCCTGTTTTAACATTCTTATAAACATTTTTGTAATTTTGTGTATGCTTCAAGACACACTGTGTACCAAAATATCGCAATAAGTAAATGCATCCCAACTAAAGCAAACAAATCTTTCACGCTTTTCGCACAATCGCACCCGGCAACAAAATTTCCAATCTTGCAATCAGTGAATGTGGCTGGAATTATATATTTTTCTATAGTTCAAATATTTCTTTTTTGGGACCGTCTATTTAATAGGTGCGTGAAAAAGAAAAATGTTTCCATCAGTCACTTATTTCTTGACCATCGGATCAAGATCCAACGACCTCCATCATGCCACAGAGTACCATCATCTTCTCCCCATCTTCTTCCTCCCGATGACAGTTCCTCCCCCGCCCATCCTCCTACCCCTCCCACACGGCCGGCAGGTGCTACCGCACACCGCCTCACCGCCCAGCCCTCTCGTCAACCTCCCCCACCGCCCGATCATTCCTCTAAGTCCACATCACTGGAGAAAACCTCCAGCGATCCCATGCCCCACCTCTAAGATGGATAATGGGTTTTGCGACTCCCCCTAGTGAGGACATGGCTTCCCCCTAAGATAGATGGCGGGTCTATCTTTTTCTCCGGCGAGGTCCATCTTCTCGGCGAGCTTGGGTGAACTAGAATAGGTAACTGACGCGAACCATTCTTTTTCTCAAGCAGATCTTTATTTTCAAAATAGTCCAGAGGTCAGATCTTTCTTTTCAATCAAGTCCACCATCCATCTCAAATCTTGATTCGTGCGGGAGTAGGAGGCTTCCCAGGGCCATTGCAATTTCAACCGTCCGATCTTCACCTCAGGGCAATCTCACCCGCCCGTCTTCTTTATAACTAGGGATAAAAGCCAGCGTTGAAACCTAGCCGCCGTCTCCCATTGGCATCCTCTCCGCCTCATACCTTGGCATGGCGCTGCGGCGCTCCCCTCGCTTCTCCATCTCCGGCCTCTCGTCATCGCTAACCTCCGGCTCTCCGCCTCTTCAAAATAGTCCACGGGTAAGATCTGCCTCGTACTTTGGCATGCCGCCGCGGCGCTCCCCTCCCCTCTCCATCTCCGGCCTCTCATCGTCGCGGCGGAGAGCCGCCGCGGCTCTCCGCCTCTTCAAAATAGTCCACGGGTAAGATCTGCCTCGTACTTTGGCATGCCGCCGCGGCGCTCCCCTCCCCTCTCCATCTCCGGCCTCTCATCGTCGCTAACCTCCGGCTCTCCGCCTCTTCAAAATAGTCAACATGTAAGATCTTTCTTTTCAATCAAGTCCACCGTCCATGGTTTCTTTCGTAGATCCAGCTCGGATGCCGGATCCCAACCCCTAGAGCAACGTGAGGTGATTTAGGCATAGGAGAAGGGCTACACTGCAAAAAGCCTGTATAGTTCAGTACGAGGACTTTCTTCCCTGGGCAGTGGCCGTTACCACTGCCTCCGCCCCCGCTCCCCTCCGCGCGCGTGGGTCAGAGAGAGCGCGCTCGCCCCTCGCCGCCCTCGCGCCGCCCCTCCCCGCCCACAGCAACGCGCCGAGCGCCCCCACGTCACCACCTTCCATTTTCACGCGCCCCCCGCCGCACTCCCAGCCCAGGCCCCGCGGCGGTATAAATTCCGCTCGATTTTGGGCTCGCCCCTCCCCGAATCCCAATCTCCAAACCCTAGCCCACTCCGAGGCGGCGGAGCTAGAGTCGGCGCCGTGGTGAGGGCGCTTGCTGCGCTCTTCACAGGAGCTTCCCCCCCGCCTCGCCGCTTAGTGTATTTTTCGGTCCCGGCGGCGGGATGAGCAGCCTCGTGGAGCGGCTGCGCGTGCGGTCGGACAAGCGGCCCCGCTACACACTAGATGAGTCCGACGACGACTTCCCGCCGCGCGGCGGGAACGGGAAGGGGAAGGATCGAGATGGCGACCCCCCTGTCAAGCAGATCGAGCGCGAGGACGCGGTATGGCTGATCACGGCCCGTTTTCGCATCATGCCTAATTCGAATTTTTGTGCTGATTTTTTTTTGAAGCTGCCTGTGGGTAGCACGGAATTGATGCTTTTCTGTTAGGATTACTAGTAGTTGGAGAATTAGGTGTTAGGCTGTGAATGGTTCAACTCTTGGTAGGCTTGAGGAATTGGTTTGGGGATCTGGTGTAGAATAGGGTTACTGAGGCAGGCGGGAGGAGTGACTGGTGCTACATATAGTTTAGGGATGATTTTGTTAGAATAATTCGTTTGCTTGATACCGTTTGGATGCTGAATTGTGGAGTACTAGATTTTGGGTTTTGTATGAAAATTTTTGGTTGCCAAGAGTACCATGGCAGACATTGTGCAATAGGATGGATATGTAGTTTGGGATTGGTGCTTTAGGCTCTCACGGTGCTATACAAGAGATCACCACTCTTGGAAGTGAAGGGACTACACAGACGTTTCTTAACAATTAACATCTTGGTGCAAGTTTACTGCATTCTTTCACATCGTTAATATATTCTCCCTTCTTCCATGTACACAAGGCCACCAAATTGTCAGATACCAAGGAAAGGAAAATAACTCACTAATGTACGTTTTATGACATGAAAACTGTGGCAACTAAGTTTCTCGTTTCCGCCAAAATCCCCTTGTTCGCTAAGCTAATAAAACACACATGCAGGGCTAATGGTTTTCCCAGATTTCATTCCCCCTGTTGTAGTTGGCAATAAAAACGATCGGAGTACGAGGTAAAAAACGCTGGGAATGGGAAATGGCATAGTATTTATGGACAAACCAATTTGGGAGTGTGGCCCTGTATTAATGGAAGGAGGGAGCGTTAGTAGGCAGGTCTGGTTTTCTATATTCTGAGGGTTTTGTGAAGCTTGTTAATGTGCTAACTGCTAAGTGCTAACCAGAAGACTATTAACTTGGGGTCTTCTATGTGGATCAAAATTTATTTGTCTTTTGTTTATTTCGACTTTCCTTAGATTCAGAATACAAAGTTACCGCGTTTTTAATTCGCATTTTGGTATAGCTTGTCCACCATGCCATTACTTTATAGGTCCAGCACAAGTTTCTTTTTTTTGGAGAATGCAAAAACTTCGCGTCTTGATGCATTATAAGGTTCTGTACAAGCCCAAGAAGGGCAATGGCCAAATTTACAGCGCAATCCCCCTACAAGTAGGCACTGCCGTAAGTAGTGCTATGAGACCCAATTCTCATGCTTTCACCCACGATCTGGCCTCAGCTCGGACTGTGTCATGTAGGCTAGCGACGTTGGGCTGTGTGCCGCGGAAGATGACTGTGTGGCGCGGCGTAAAAATCTACCAAGCCATGGGCATGATCATCGAAGAGGTGCCCTTCCTTGCGGAGATGGGGACAGAGTGGATGGCCTGCTGCCACCATTGCACAGTTAGAGTTAGAAGCTTGGATCCTTTTTTAGAAGATATCAAGATAGAATTACCAAGCATGTCTTCTACATTATATGACAAGGCAGGATGTGTCTAGTACCTCGACAAACGGGCAGACGAAAAAGAATGAAGCAACATAAACTATGTAGTTGGACTCTTTGAATGTGTAGTACCTGGTTGACAAGTATATGAACACAGAATGAAGCTGAACTAACAATGCTTACAGTATCCAATTTAAATATTTGTGTATTTAACTGCAAGTGTCCATCTGTCTGAAGTAGTAGAATTCTGATGATAATTGAGTGGAATGGCGCTGCTTACCTTATTCTGCATTTTCAGATATGCCATATCTAGGTTTGTTGCTTTAAGTTTAGATTGAGATTGGCTGGCATTTTACTACTATGGGATTGAAATTTGTGCAAAGTTAATCTCCTTGGTGATCTCACTGTGCTATAAATAATCATGGTTTTATCTATTTTAGGAGATTGTGATAGTTTTGATTTTGTGTTAATATCATTGTGCCATGCGGTTTCTCTTGGCTCTATGTTTTTCATAACTGGAAGAGATAGTTATTTTCTGTCCACATTTGCTAATCTGCACTTCAAATCGCCTTGGTAGTTTGTCTACAACTCTACATAGTGGAGTTTCAAATGTCCGTTTGTGCACCTTCCGTTTTCCAGATTCCTATTATTCATTTGATTCCATGTTTGTTAATATCCTCTTCTCCAGTTTTGGTTGTCCTGTATTTATTTTGAACTCAGTGCTGGCTCATTTTTGTGTGCAGAAAGAAGATGCTTGCCGAAAATGTGGGCTAAGTGATAATCTTGTATCTTGTACAACATGTACATATGCATTTCACCGGAAATGTCTGGTTCCTTGCCTAAATATCACATCTGATAAGTGGAGCTGCCCTGAATGTGTATGCGTTTGCTCTCTTGACCCATTTTTCTTTCACCTTACGATTGATATTGCTGGTATACCAAAGCATGCTGTCTGTGATTTTCAGGTAAGCCCACTGACAGAGATGGAGAAGATATTAGATTGCGAAACGAAGGTTGCTTCTGAAGAGACTAGTTCTTCGGAGTCTGGATCAAATAAGAAACCTGTCAAGCAATATCTGATTAAATGGAAAGGATTATCACACATTCACTGCACTTGGTAGTTACCTGCCTGCCTTGCTCAATGCAGAATTATTCCCTACAGTCTATCCTCTCTTAACTGTTGACTTTCTTTATATATCAGGGTGTCAGAAGATGAATATTTTGAGGCTGCGAAGATACACCCTCGGTTGAAAACTAGATTGAATAACTTCAATAGACAGTTTGAGTCGACGGATAAATCTGACGATGACTATGTTCCAATTAGGCCTGAATGGACAACTGTTGACAGGGTCCTTGCTAGCAGGTATGTGGGTTAATCTGACAAACTAATAAATTTACATTAATGAGGTTCAGTCATCATAGTTATTGTTTATGGCGTTTATCCTGAGATCAGGCAGTTACCCAAATATGAAGCTGTCATTGGACAGTATCACATTTATTCCATAATGTATCATGTTATTGCCCAGAGTCAAATACTCAAATGACAATAGCATTCTTCAATCATAGTGATATCTTTACGATGGTCTCAGTAATCCGAATGTGTCACGTTTTGTCTTCCTCCCATGTATCCATGCATTTCCATTTTGCAAAGCTCAACTGATATCTTGATATTTGTAACATCGTTTCGTATTTTGTGAACAGAAAAAACTCTAGTGGTGAAAGGGAGTACTATGTGAAATGGAAGGAACTTTCATACGATGAATGCACATGGGAAAGTGAGTCTGACATCTCAGTGTTTCAACCTCAGATTGAGCGCTACAATGAGATTCTGTCCAAGCGCAAGAAATCTACTGACAAGAGTAAGAATGCCGATCGTGCGATGCGTCATGCTGAAGGGACTCCCGAGTTTCTTACTGGTGGTATGCTGCTATTAAACATGAATTATTCTCATTTTTCTATTTAGTTGACTATATTGATGTAATGGGACATGTCTTCATGCTCGTTCTTTGAATCATTTTCTGGTTATTGAAGGCACACTACACCCTTATCAGCTTGAAGGGTTAAACTTTCTGCGTTATTCATGGTCTATTAATAAACGTGTCATCCTTGGTGATGAGATGGGTCTTGGTAAGATACTTTTATAACAAGGATGCTAGTATTACCAACTTTTGTATTTATATGTTCAGAAATTGATGACAAAAAAAATGCAGGGAAAACAATACAAAGTATTGCTTTTCTGGCCTCTGTGTCTGAAGACAAGTTTGGTCCCCATCTAGTTGTTGCCCCTCTCTCAACCTTGCGAAATTGGGAGCGTGAATTTGCAACTTGGGCACCTCAAATGAATGTTGTACGTGGGTTGAACTAATTCGAAATACATTATTTGTATATTCCAGACAGATATATTTTTTTCTGACTTTTCTCCTCATTGTTGTCAGATTATGTATTTTGGATCTGGATCTTCTCGTGACATTATCAAGAAGTATGAATTTTACTATTCCAAAGATAATCCTAAGAAGCTGAAGAAAAATAAATCATCTTCATCTAATGATGAAAAGAAGCAGTCAAGAATAAAATTTGATGTCCTTTTGACATCTTATGAGATGATTAACATGGATTCTGCAGTCCTGAAAACTATAGAATGGGAGTGCATGGTAATTCTGTTTCTTCATTTTGTGGAGGCTATTTGTACTCTGATGTTTTTACTGACTTGTCCCTGATTATTAATGTTGCATCTTAGATTGTACTCTGATGTTTTTACTGACTTGTCCCCGATTACTAATGTTGCATCTTAGATTGTGGATGAGGGGCACCGCTTGAAGAACAAAGATTCAAAGTTGTTTGGTCTACTTAAGGATTATCATACTCAACATCGTGTTCTCTTAACGGGGACCCCAGTTCAGGTTACTACTCTACATTCAAACGATCGTACTGTATTCCCGCACTTAAAACTATTTCTTGTTCATGCTCAAGGCTACTAGCAGTCTTGTTGAATTGCAATTACTATTTATCTAGAGGTTTCTCGGTGTTTATGCTCAGATCGTTGATTGTCTGTGGTCTATATCCTTGTTTATTTGAGAGTATGCACACTTTCACCAGTGCTTATCATTGTCAATATATCTTCCATAGCAAGATATCTAAGGGGCTTAGTGTCCTAATAGGATATTAATTGTATATATCACCACATCGGTATGTGAACAAGATAAATGCACTTGTCTGAATATATCCGTTTTGTGAACATGAGTTAGGCACCAGAACATTGCGTGTTGAATAATATCTAAGGAACCCTGACACTGTTCTCACATATACACATGATTTTATAACGCATCATTTACATTCATTTTTCATCCCGCTTGTTTGCACATGCTATTTTTTTCACTTGAAAACTTTTTTGATGCATGCTATTGTTTTCTTGTGACTTTATCCTGTGCATCTAAATTTGTTGTCCTGTCTTTTTTTCTTCTGCAGAATAACCTGGATGAGCTTTTCATGCTGATGCACTTCCTCGAGGGTGAAACTGTAAGATTAGCAGATTCTCCGTCACTTCCATTTTATATTTCAAAGTTGTTTGGTCCACTTAAAGATTTTCATGCTAAATTTTTTATTTTGTTTTGACACTAGCCCATTAGGCATTCTGTCTGTCCTATTTTAAATTGTCTTGATTTTACTGTGGTCCATGATATACACTTTCCTAGCTTTTAGCATATGCTGACCAATCTTTTAATCTCCTATTGCATTTAATGTTACGTTCTATACTTCTATCCTGTAATGTTATGGCACTTACATTTGTAGTTTGGGAGTATATCTGATCTCCAAGAGGAGTTTAAGGATATCAACCAAGACAAGCAAGTCGAGAAGCTCCATGGAATGCTGAAGCCACACCTTCTTCGGAGTATGAATACATTTGATCGTTTGTTTCTGCTGGGCATATGGTTTTTACTCATATCAATTAAATGATCTGTAAATGAGTTAGACTTAGCACTAGTTATTTAATCCTTTTTCATTGTCCTTGATCGTTGTACTGCCATTGATATCTGGAGTCAGAATGTTTCTTTGGTTTAGTCTATAATGGTCTGAATGGTGGCGCCGAAATTTCAGCTGATCTTTGCACACATTCTGATGTAATATGCATACCATGAAAATCCACAATCTTTGCATATTCATGTAATATGCGGGATCTGACAAAAATGGTACTCCCTCCGTTCCATATTAGTTGTCGCTGATTTATTACAAAGTTGTACTAAATCAGCAACAACTAATATGGAAAGGAGGGAGTAACAAATACATATAAAAGAAACGTAGAAGTAGGTATATCATCAGATTTCTGTCTATTACATACTGAAATGATGTGGCATGTTGTTCTTCCACTCTTTCTGTTACTGTGGCATATGTTTTGCAAATGTTACATGAGGTGCAGTATATCCTGAGTAGAATTAGTTTGGTAAACTCAAAAGTAAAGCTGCTGGAAGTAAGATATAAATCAAATTCTGTTTGAGTTTTTCTAACGGATGTAATTTCAACCTTGTTGCCTGTGTGGTACAAACAGGATTCAAGAAAGATGTTATGAAGGAACTTCCTCCAAAAAAGGAGCTGATTTTACGAGTTGAGCTGACAAGCAAACAGAAAGAATACTACAAGGCAATTCTCACCAAGAACTACGCCGTGTTATCTCGTCGTGGTGGTGGACATGTAATAGTTGTAATTTTAATTTCCATTTTATGGTTTGTATCGGTCTGTTCTGGATTGACAATTCATTGTTGTCTTATTACAGGTTTCCCTTATAAATGTCGTAATGGAGCTGCGCAAACTTTGTTGCCATGGATTCATGACGGATGAACCTGATACTGAGCCTGCGAGCCCAGAAGAAGGTTTAAGGTACTTGGTTGTTTGTTTGTTGAAGTCTGATTTTTTTCTTTATGCTCCAGATTTTCTGCTGTTGCTCCTTCAGATTTACTGCTGTCCTGGCGAAGTTCTTTCCGTTTTTTTGCACTTCTCTGAGTTCACTTCTTGGGCATTGCTGTTGTTCTTGTATCTAATGAACGATGTAATCTTATTTAATCATCAATAAAGTGCGCCAAGAGGTTTTCCTTAAAAAAGAGTGTCAAACATTCTGAGCTTTGACCTTTTATTTCACTTATTTTAGACATGGTGTCTATTAATCTGATCTTTTCATTGCACACGAGAACACATACGCCGCTGGAGTTGTCCAATCTATCATAGACTTGCACTTTATCTTTTAATAGTATGTCATAAATAAAAATATACTATATGCCAGCGAAAAATATAAGCAAATTTTGCCAATTGCTTAGGTAGTCTACAGTAATCTTTTGTTCCAGCTAGAGTAAAACCTTCGTATAATCTGCTATGATGCTCATATGATGTTATTTATATGTCTAAGGTTCCTTTCAATTTGTTCCTATGTTAATTAGACTAATTAACTTTTGTCTAGATATCTTCCATCACTCAGTAAATCTACTGATCGAAATTTATGTTCTATATAGCATTAACTTTTGTTCCTTTAATTTTGCAGGAGGCTTTTAGATTCTTCTGGAAAGATGCAACTATTAGACAAGATGATGGTGAAGCTGAAAGAGCAGGGTCATAGAGTCCTTATCTATTCACAGTTCCAACATATGTTGGACTTACTGGAGGATTATTTAAGCTACAGGGTATTTTAACTATTTTCCCGTTGTATCAATTGTTAATTATTATGCTCGCTAGTTCATCTCATGTACCTTATTTTAAACATCACACGTGTTTTAGAAATGGAGCTACGAACGTATTGATGGCAAGATAGGTGGCGCTGAAAGGCAGATACGAATAGATCGCTTCAATGCTAAGACTTCTACTAGGTTCTGCTTTCTTCTTTCTACTAGAGCTGGTGGCTTGGGTATAAATTTGGCAACGGCTGATACTGTAATTATCTATGACAGGTGAATCGATCTCCTTGTTTAAACAACAAAGTTTATATTCTGAAATCTTCTGTAACCTATATCTTACATTTACATACAGTGACTGGAATCCACACGCGGATCTACAAGCTATGGCAAGAGCCCATCGTTTAGGGCAGACTAGCAAGGTATCTGACCAAAGCTGTTTATGTCCTATTGAATTGTTTCTTTTTGTGTGTCCGCGCGCTGGTTCTTAGCCTTTTTCTAAATCTCGTCTTCCCTGCAGGTTATGATATATAGACTTGTTAGTCGAGGTACAATTGAGGAGCGAATGATGCAGCTTACAAAGAAAAAGATGATACTGGAGCACTTAGTTGTTGGGAGACTCACAAAGGCTAGTAATGTCAATCAGGTAACTGCATGGATTGCGATTCTAATGATCCATAGGCGTTAAGAAATATCATTTTTTTGAGCATTTATGGTTTTACTTAGATACAACTTCATGTCTATGACATCACACATTGACTAATTACGTGCTATCTTCTCTTACTGGTGTGACATGGACTGAAATGCAGAATCAAAGTCTCTATGGTGCATGTAGCACCTGGTTCCTATCGCGATCATTGCCTTATGTTACATTTCACATGGCCTACAAGCTTTGATACCTGTTGCTATGATTGATGATTATCAAGCCCATTTAGATGTCGTCTCCTGTGTTTTTTTATGCTTACCAAGTAACTGTTTTTTGCGACACCTATCAATTAGCTTCTACTGGTATCAGATATGGTAGTTAATTGCTTTTTGGCCACACCAGGTGCATCACTTGTGATTTACCTGATTTGAAACTGTGGTGATATGTGTGATTTCTTATTAGTTACTACTTGACACATGTAAAAATTCGAATTGTTTTTGTTTCAAGATCATTTGCATGTAGCTTAGATTATATGTTAGCTGGGGTGGGTGATCAGGCGATGCCGTGATGGACCTAAGTTTCTTTGTGAAGTGTTAATCAATGCTGTAGATAGTGTTCAATATGTTCGGAAATCTGGCCTTACTTGTTATATCTATTTTTAAATGCCAAGTAAAAATCATCAATCTGTCCCTTTTCCAGGAGGAGTTAGATGATATTATCCGGTATGGGTCAAAAGAACTTTTTGATGATGACGAGGATGAAGCTGGAAAGTCCCGCCAAATACATTATGACGATGCTGCAATAGATAGGTAAGCACTTTCTTTGTTTTGAAAACAAATACTCCCTCTGTCCCAAATTACTTGCCGCAAAATTGGATAAAAATGGATGTATCTAGAATTAAAATATGTCTAAATACATCCATTTCTGCAACAAGTAATTTCCGACGGAGGGAGTATGCTGTAGATAGTGTTCAATATGTTTGGAAGTCTGGCTAAATTTCATACTCAAGCGCTGTAGTAAAGGGCCAATTCATGCTTTGAGTCATCCTCTTCACAAGAAGAAATTCAGCAAATTGTTCACTTGTTTAGTCTCATTGTTTCATCTGAATTTCTTTATTTTCTTCTCCTTTTATAGTAATCTCACTTATTTTGTTGGAGCCGTCCTCTACGCAAAGCATGGATGCGTTTGGATCCAGAGCTAGTATACGTGAGCCATTGGCAAAGCATTGTGTTTGTTAGCACCAAAAAAGAAATCTTGCTTTGCCAGGTGAGAGACGTGGGTCGGGGCCAGAAATCCCTAGCACACGATCTCGTAAGCATCTGTGCTAAACGGCGAAACAACAGAATTGGGGCCAAGCAGACCCTGCATGACATTTTTTAGAGAACATACAAACAGGCGAACCCTATATGAAAATTGTCTCTGTTTATTTTAAAATGTTTTAGTGGCATTTTGCACTATATCTTTATGTGGTAAGAGTGCATTGCATTGGATGACAGATTCTTTGTTACTGGCCTCACAGGTTATTGGACCGTGACCAAGTCGACGAGGAAGAATATTTGGAAGATGAAGAAGATGACGAATTTCTGAAAGGTTTCAAGGTACCGAGGTGTTATCTCATTATTATAAGTATAAAGCATAGGGGGCCTCTTCATTTTAATTAGGATGTTCATTTTCCCTGACTCAATTCTTCAAGTCCCAAAAAACACCCTCAAGGCCTCAACTTCAACACCATTCGCTTTGGCCACTCAAATCCTAAAACCAGTCAAAACACCCTCAAAACCAAGACCACCATGGTTTGGTTAATGTGGCATCTACATGTACATGTTTCACTGACATGGTAGCCATATTCGCATCCATAGGTAGCCATATTCAACGTCCCGTTTATCCTTCTTGTTCCTTAAGATGCCCCATCACATAGTCATGCATGCCGAAGCCAGGGCTGTGCCAGTCAGCATGGTGAAAACGACAAATAGAACAGCCTAGGGGAAAAGCGAACAGTTCGGATAATAAGAGTGAATACCTAGCAGTTTTGGGTCAGAGGTCTTTTCCGAACATGGAAAAAATTGAGGGCTGCAAAATGAACTTGCACCTTTGGATTAATCTCTTCAAATTATTTGCTGTAATCTCTACTTTTATTGTCTGCTGGAAAAAGTACAAATTACCCTTGAACTCGTCAAATTTTCTGATTCAACCTTGAAATATGACATGGCTCCCTGATGCTTCACAGTGAGTACAACTTCAAATGCTGTTTACGTTGCTGATGTTGTCCAGTGCTGCACAATAGATGGTTTGTTAGTTTAGGCTTAACCTGGATGTTTTGAAGAATTCAAGGGGCCAATATATACTTCTCTTTATTTGTTACTTGCTTATGTGGTCATCTTATTGGGTAATGGCACACCATATCTTGTCTGTTTTGCACTAATATGTTCATTTCCAACCTAAGGAACTGTAGCTGCCATCTGTCTGTCTTGAATTCTCCACCTTACTGTATTACTATTCATCTAACCACTGAGCGTCTTGGTGGGTGAGATAAGTAGATGGACTATTGTTTTTCTTACCATGTAAGGTGAAACGGTCTTGAAAATGGTCACATATAAATTTTATTAACCATTAGTTTTTATGTTTAGTCAATAAATTTGGTGGTTGTCAAATCATCAAGAGATAAAGTGGGCATGCATTAAGTTTCTTTTTAAAGAAGTGGGCATGCATTAAGTTTTTTTAAAAAAAGTGGGCATGCATTAAGGAGGTGTTTGTTTCACAAATTTTTGCCCGTCACCTGTTTACACCTTAAAGGAAAAAACGTTACTTGCGTTTGGAAGCACCACACCGTAAACAGGTCCGCCCCGGTTATAGATTGATACCGCTCACACCCCCCACTGGTAATGTTGCGGTACCGAGCCTACGACCCCCTCCTCCCCGCACGATCCCCTCATTCTCGTCCGCCGCCGCTTCCCCAATCCCCTTTGAGTCCGGCGCCGGTGCCTCCCCGATCCCCTTTGAGTTCCTGCGGAGATTGGAGCAGCCGGCGGCGTTTTCGTTCGGGAAGGGCCGGCGGCTCTTGAGATTGGTGGTGGCCGGTGGCGCACAAGATCCCAGAGCTTGCGGAGATTGGAGCAGCCGGCGGCGCTTACGTTCGGGAAGGGCCGGCGGCTCTTGAGATTGGTGGCGGCCGGTGGCGCACAAGATCCCAGAGCCGGCGGCGCTTGATTTTGTAGACGGCTGGTGGCACTTGAAATCTGGGCGGAGCAAGAGCATAGTGATGGTTATCAATTCCTTTACCTGGACGTGAACCAAACAAACTTGGAAAAAGTTCATTACACCTCCTTAAGCGCTGTGATCTGATTACGTTAACGTTACCATTTCTGTTGCCAAACACCTCCTAAGTTTTTTTTAAAAAAAGTGGGCATGCATTCACAATACCTGAACATTATATCAGCATGTTAGTTTTGCCATTGCCTTTAAAGTCTACTCGGGGGAGTGCTTTCCAAAGCATTCTGTAAATAATGTGCACAATGTCTCTTTCCGTTGCTTCATTCACATTTTCTCCACTAGCGTTCTGATTTTGGGGCATATGCTGCTAATAAGCACTAACTCTCGTGTTACTATGTGCCAGGTTGCGAACTTCGAGTACATAGATGAGGCTAAAGCTTTAGCAGCAAAAGAGGAGGCACGCAAAAAAGCGGAAGCTGAAGCCGCATCCAATAAAGCAAACTATTGGGAAGAATTATTGAAAGACAGATGCGTTGAGCAAGAAGTAGAAGAAATTGCTATGGGAAAAGGAAAAAGAAGCCGCAAGCAGGTAACCTTTCTATACTAGTCTTCATTAACTTTTTTATTTTTCTTTAGATTCGCATTCTTACTGAAACCTTACATTTATGTAAGATTTTATTGTTGTTAAATCTATAGGTTATGATGTTACTTCTATGTAAGTAGAACACATAGTAGACAGTTGTTATTGCAGCTAGAGCATCTCCATATTTCCATATGGAGTGTCCGTCCGGAAATATTCTCCCTCCATATCTTCACACTCCAACAGACTATTCCATTACTATATTTTAACAATACCCTATGAAAAACAATGTTTTTGCAACGGTTATATTTCTAACTGCTTATTTCTGAATAGATGCCAAAAGCTTGACAAATGATAAGTAATCTTCTTCTCTGTTGTCTCTCCCATTTCCCTTGTTCTAAAATACCCCAATATCCCCGATTTTCTATGGTCTCCCTTTATTTGTCACGAGTCATAACACCACCACCACTCCCCCTTCTTCTGGCCCGCACTTCATCCCGCTGTTCATCTTCTTGTGGTCATGCCCACTCCGACCAGCTCGTCCTCATCTCCCTTTCCTCCTTTCACCCTGACCAGCTTCCACCCCCCACCTCACTCAGCGCACCTTGCTCCCCCTTCCCCCTTTCAGCCCACCCCCACCAGCTCATCATCCTCTCCAGGTTCCTCCTTCTGACAAGCAACAGTGGCTGCCACCCATCCTCATCTACCGCTTCTGCTGTCTCGGTCCCGCGTGGCCATCATGCTTCCTCGTCCCCCACCTTCTGCCCCTCCTTCCCTGACCTCCTGTCCTTGCATCGTCCCGCAGCCGTCACTGCTGGACAGCCAAGACATGCGGTGCCAGCAGCACGCCGCCGCCCTGTGCACATTGATGATGGCGGTGGCTCTGATGGCAAGGGAAGATGATGGTGACTGGGGCCACTCGACACCGACTGCTGGTGGGTGACGGTGGGGGTAAAGAACGTCGAAAGAACCTCGAAAGAGGCCTGTGGAACGGGAGGGCGTCAGCGGGGGAAGAGCCACCAGGCAGCCCTGACTACAGGGCCCCCTCTCCTCCCAGCTGTTCCCTCCCCATGACTCGTCAGCATGGCTGAACTGCTTTACTGGGCCGGGCGGGCTTCTAGGTGACGGTTGAGCACGGCGGCGGCAAAGAAGTGCAGTGATGGGGGGAGCTGGCTGGACAGGGAACCTCATTTTGGTAGAGAGGAAGAGGAAATGTCGGGAGGGGAGGGGGTGGTTGGTCATTGGCTAACCCAGGAGCACACGCTAGATTTGGCATGTGAGGAAGGGGATTTAGATCATGAGCAGCGATGGCGTGCCTGCTGGAGGGGCGTTTGCTGGAGATCTCTTGCACTTTTGAGGATGTTGGTTGTCGGTGAACGTCTCTGAGTCCTCCCCCCCCCCCCCCCCCTCCCTCCAACCTGTTCATTTTCGTTGAAACTTACATCTTTTGTATTTTTTCCTCCCTAGTATGATAGGTGGTCTTTTGCTTCAGACCTCGAACCACGTTTTTTTTTCTTATTTCTTGCTCTTCACAAACTAGTAATTCCTATTGAGAAATGTGCAAATTATATGGATGCCATTTTGAATAAATTGGTAGCATCGTGCATATGCATATTAATCAATGAAAGACTAATGAGCCCTTCTTTTCTTCTTGTATCATACATAGATGGCTGCTGCTGATGAGGATGACATTACTGGCCTGCACGAGTTAAGTTCTGAAGACGAGGATTACTCCTATGATGATGATGTGTCGGATAATGACACGAGTTTACCAGCAAATGTTTCTGGGAGGAAGGCTCAGTATTCTAAGAAAAACTCACGTAATGAAATTATATACAGTATATTCCGTGTTATCATTTACTATTATTTATTGCTACTTATAAATATTGTTCTTTACCTCCGATACATCTTCACCAGGTAATGTAGATTCACTCCCTTTGATGGAGGGTGAAGGGCGTGCTTTAAAAGTTTATGGATTCAATCACGTTCAACGAACACAATTCCTACAGACACTCATGAGGTTAGTTCAAAATATGTACTTTTTTCTTCTTCTGATCTTTAGGTTAAGGTACTCACTGCTTTACCCTATATAACTGCATACATGCAAGCATTTTTATTGCTTTAGGTGACATGCTGATCGAACTAGAAGTTTTAGCCCCTTTCCTCCTTCCCCCCTCCCACTTACTGAGGAATATCATTATATAAAAATGATGTTAAAAAATATGCTATGTTGTCAAGCTTGGAACAGTTCTAAATCCTTCTTTTGTGCACATGTTTGAATGACATGGTTTTCTGTTTGTTGTCTGCTTCCATGTTAGGTTCTAACAGTTATCTTTGTACCCCAAAGAAGTATATTTTTGGTCCAGATTAAGTATCCTCATTTGTGCCTTGAGTACACCGTTTTATCTTCCAATCTCAGTAATCTCCCTCCGTTAAGAAATATTAGAGCGTTTAGATCACTACTTTAGTGATCTAAACGTTCTTATATACTAGTAGAAGAACATTAATGTGTGGCATGTTGTTTTTCATGGTCAATTACTTTTCCCATTCAACCTTGCAGGTATGGTTTTCAGAACTATGATTGGAAAGAGTATCTTCCTCGTTTGAAGGGGAAAAGTGTCGAGGAAATTCAGAGGTATGCCCTACTGTTATCTCAGTATTATTGATTACAAAGTATATTTGTTCAGGTGCCAGAATATAATTGGCATTCTTGTAAGCACAAGTTGGACTAATTATCTGTTATTTAAACCAGCAATGTTCTTTCTTATTTGTTCATTGGGATTGCCTGAGATATCTTAAACAATTATGATAATAAACATAAGAATTGGCTTCTGTCCACTTAGTATATATTGACTCGTGATTCTGGATTTCTCTTCAGCTGACAACCATGGTTATACCAACTTAAGCCTTGAAATGTCAATTTCGATGAGTGTCTGAAGCTCAAGTATCCGTTTTCGTGGACGATGCATAGTTCTGTACCTTTAGTATTATGATTCATGCATCACAGAAAGCTGTGCTGTAGTTCTGTGGCCATAGATGTTCTTTTTTGTAATCATGTTGGTACTGGAAAGCATAAGTATTTTTTTTAATAATTTGATCATAGACATGTTTGCTCTAATGTTCCTACGGAATGTTGTGATGTTTGCCTTCTGCAAGCTATGTTACAAAAACCTTGGATAAGATTACTTGCAATCAGAGAGACCTCATATGCCATTTCACAAAGTGAGCAAAATGGTGTAGTATTCCATGTTAAAAATTACTGGATAAATCCTAGCCTGTTCTCGTTCAAGAAGCAGTATTCTGGGCCAGTTTTGTTCCCTCTTTTTATTTGCTCTTTCTAGTTTCCACATTTAATTATTTCTGTAATATGAACCCTATCCATATTGGTTCTTGTAGATATGGTGAGCTTGTCATGGCCCATCTTGTAGAGGACACAAATGACTCACCAACCTATGCAGGTATATGCCGCTTAGTACCAATTTCATTCATTTTCATTTATGCTTACTTTTAACCCCATATGCATAAATGTAGATGGTGTGCCGAAGGAAATGCGTGCTGATGAGACATTGGTCAGGCTAGCCAAAATATCACTTGTGGAGGAGAAGGTATATGTTCATAATATCATGCATTATGTGCTCAGCTTTACTTTAGGGCACTCTCTTGTATCGTTCGGGTTTAACTCCAAAACTAGACTATTTTTGGAGTATGTGGCTGAAACAATGAAGCTGTTTAGTCGCAAATGAATAAATAAAACATGAAGTTGTTTTTATTTCTGTGGTGTTAAGCAAGCCCCATTAATTTAATGTAATATGGTCTGCATATGGTTTAAACAGCAGGACATCACATATTTTAAGGTATTGCATCAGTGTAAATACATATGCCTTGCTTTTACTGGCAATGCCAAATATATACTGCATCCTTATGTGTTCACACTTGATTGCTTAGGTTGCAATTAAGCCATTTTCATGGAAAGCGGTAGCATTCTGCTGCATATATTTCAACTAAGCCAATTATCGTTATTTGGTTCCAAATTATGACTGTCAACTACTCCCTCCGTCCCAGAATAAGTGTCTCAACCTTAGTACAGCTTTGCACTAGAGTTACTACAAAGTTGAGACACTTATTTTGGGACGGAGGGAATATATTCTATATTTTGTAGTAGTATGTATGTGACAGTTGGTATTGGCAATTCGGCATCTAACCATTAAAAACAATTGAGAAATTATCGACTGCCCAAGCTCATAAGCTGTGAGTTGTGATTGTTTATAGCACAAACATGGTTCTTAGGATTCTTGGGTCGTGCTTCAACGTGGTGAATTGGTTCTCACCATATTCCAGTCAAACTGTCAGTGTCCCTTTTTTTACCTGGATTTTCGTTCAACTGCTCTAAACCCCTCTTTAAAGTCATCTACTGCACTAAAAGGCTTACAATTGCATGCACCTGCCCTAAAACCCTCTTTTAAAGTCATCTACTGAAGTAAAAATTCTTACAATTGCATATAGTTTGTTTGTCAGATTTTTAATATGCAAGATCAAAATCATTTTTTTTAGGATAAACATGCCAGGCCTAGCAGATAAACTATTTGGACTGAAATTTCAGTAGTTTACCTTGTTATGTATTTATGAAATGGCACTGTTCTTGATTGTTAGTTTACAAGCCAGGTAATCGTGTGATTTCTGTGATCCCTTGTCCTTGTAGATTTTATAGAATAATATTACTTCAATACATGATTCTCTCGTCAATAACGTAGATAGCGATTGAACATTGTGCTGTTTTTATGGTCCCAGGTGGCTGCCATGGAGCAAGGAAAAATTACAAAACTCTTCCCCAACTACTTGTTGCATGAATTTACTGGCTTATCAGGTGGAAGAATATGGAAAGGGGAACATGATCTACTGTTACTGAAAGCACTAATAAAGTATGCATCCATTTTATATGTCCTGTTCGTTACCATAAGTACTGTTCAGTATTCTATATGCCTCATGTAACTAGCCAATTGACCTGAGCAAGTTTTGCGACTAGATTGATTCTTTAAGAACTATGGATTTGTCTCAATATTATGAGACCTAGCTCAACCCAGCTGAGGTCTCAAGTCACAAGTCGGACTGCATGCTTTGTTTAAATGTTTTAAGTAAAGTATATATGGCAAGCACAAATGGCAGTAATGCACGTACCATAAAATACTACTACCTCTGTAAAGTAATATAAGATGTTTTGGACACTTGTGTAAGTGTCTAAAATGTCTTATATTAGTTTACAGAGGGAGTACTTCATTGGTATATATTTGTACTAATTGGCCAATTTGCTTGTATAATTATTTTCATGTAAAGAACATAATCAGTCATTGGTGCAGTTGGCTTGCGTGCTTAACTTCATGCTACCCAGAGAGAGAGGGTTTGGGCCCTAGCTGGTTACACGAGAACATTTTTTCTCCTTTCTCAATTCTTATAGGAATGTAATTCTTTTTCCTCCTGGATTAAGAATTAAAGTATGAATTTTGCGCCCCTCAAAGAGAATGGTGTGTTTTAATATATTCATACTGTTTTGCTTCTGTTTTAATTAACGAAAAATGCATTATTTATCTTCTTTTTGTTTCTTTTTTGCACAAACATAGCTGGTGTACAATATAGCATCTATGATACTGATTTTGGTTTTTCTTTCATTAGGCACGGGTATGCCAGGTGGCAGTACATATCAGATGACAGAGATAACGGGCTATTTGAAACTGCTCGACGGGAGCTTAATCTTCCTTCTGCTAATGAATTGATTAGTTCTCAGTCAAACAATGAGGCAAATGTTAGTGTGCGCACACATCAATTTCCTAACTAAAAGCAGAAGGCTGTGAGCCATTTGATTTATTTTAGTTGAATGCTTTTTCCAGGGAAATCTGGAAAACACACAGGAAGTGCAGGTGAACCCAACGAGCTTATCTCAATACAGGGACATCCAGAGAAAGATTGTTGAGTTTATCAGAAAGAGATACCATATTCTGGAAAAATGCTTGGACATTGAATATGCCGTGGTATGGCGCATGATCTCTGTCGTAAACATACACTGAGACTAATCTTTGTTGTACAGCAATTATTGAAGTCATATCTTTTGGTTTTGCAGATAAAAACAAATACTCCTGTTCCTGATGATCTTACTGAACAAAATGTTCCTATGGGACATAGCCCAGCTGTTCCAGATATCAGTGAAGTGTTGAGAGAACTTCCCCCTCTTGTACCAATTTGTAAGTGATCTTTCTCTCTTAATTTTCTTCTCTATGCAGATATGCCTGTGTTTGCACACCTGTCTTTAGTTATCACATGTATTCTAAGGTTTGTATGTAAGGTTTGTGTTCTTGGACTAGCCTGGGATCTTAGCAGTATAGGTAGTTCTTTCGGTGGACTTGTAAATTGTATTTGACTGTTCTGTGCTCTTGCTAGTGTTCGTATTTTTAGCCTTGTATCATCACTGGATTTGTGGCAACTCCTCAACTCTGTTTACCTCTGTTGGTTCAGGATGTTCCCCTGTCTATTGTTGCCTTACAGCTATAGTGTGTGGTGATACTTAAATAGATGCCATTTTATTTTACTGTATATTCCGTGAGTTAATGTCCATTGCTTATTCATTAAGCGTGTCCCTCTTTCCAGCTGCCAAAGAAGTGGCTTCTGATGGCTCAACTGACCAGGCACACCTTTCCCATCTTTACAACAAGGTACCTAATGAACCAAGTGTTCATGAGCGAACGACTTAACATGCCTATTCCCCTTCCTAAGTGTATGTATAGTTTCCTTGACTGACCGTTGTCTTTATGCTTGCAGATGTGCGGTGTGCTTGAAGACAGCGGCCCACGTGCACTCAATTCATTCTGCGGTGACAAGGCAGCCTCTGCGAGTCTAGCCAACAGCCTCCATCAGTTCGAGAAAGTATGCGAGGACGTTGATCGGGTCTTGAGAGTCCAAGAGAACGGTGCTGCTACCCCCAAAGAGCAAGTGGTAGATGCCAGTGTCGAAGAAGCCAAGCCTCCACAAGATGCAGGCGTTGTGGCGGCGAACGGTGTCGGGCCTTCGACTGTAAAGCCGGAGGACAAAATGGAAATCGATGGTTGATGTTTAGGGATAAGAACTGTATCGGACCCCCTCTTCAGTTTAGTTGCTTCAGTTTAGTTGCTAAACTGGTTCTAGTCTACCTTGTTGTAATTGAAAGCTAGGCACCAGTAGTCAGTACTAATGATTACCCGTACCAAATTTTCCTGTCTCGTATGCTTGCGTTGTTTTATCCAGACATTGAGAGGCTACCGTTGTGTAACGCCCACGATGCGGCTATATCTCTCATGTGTCGAGGCATGACTTGCTCTTGGGTGCGTTCTTGCAAGAGTTGCAAAATCATCTGAGCATTGGCGTTGGCGGCTGCCATGATAGCTTGCCATGCCTCCAGAGGCGGAGGTGGTGGCAGAGGGTTCGCCTGACTCCTTTCATTGCGTTCCGGATTCTGACGCGTTGGCGGAGCTATCCTGAAGAGGGTGACATCCGTTAGCATCTTGATAGACAGATAGGCAAATTGAATCAACGGATAGAAATTGCAACATATAGTCTTCACAATAAACATTCGAACGAGGATGAACGAATGAATTTCATAGTAAATTATCACACTTCCATTAAGGTGGGAAGCCACTTGATAAGAGATTGATGAATAAAATAAAAAGGTACGAGTGGAGCAAATAAGTGGTAAGGATTACCCAATCACAAACCAAATATCTGCGGGAAGAAATGCTAAGAGCTACTTGAATCCCACCTATAAACTCTCGAAACTTTCTGGTTATGCAATCTGGTGTTGGGGATACAGGGGACACAAAATATATCACCCAAACTAGCAATCCCTAGATCCAGCTGTATCCATCCGTCAACACATAACCAAGAAACCTTCGGAAATCGTGTACCTCAACCTTCGAAAAGCATCCGTTATACGAGTTATGGCAATACTCCCGAACTCCCGCCCCAGTACTGGGTGGCGTCGAGGTGATCTCACCAACAACTGCATAAAAGAGATTTTCGATGTCGGCGAAACTCAGGTATTCCAGAACTGCAACGATAAAATTGTGACGACAACACCTCGGAGCTCAACTCCTCGGGACACTGCCACAACCCCTAAATGTCAGGAGGCACCAAGAACAATGTTCTCGTCACAAAACCATCGGAATGATTCTAAGATACCCGCGTGATCCTAATTTTTTTTTAGTGAAATTTGAGAAGAGAAGAGTCAAAACTTCTACGTCAGGAGACCTCACCAGAGCGACGATGGGACTGAGGAGTAAAAAGAATCCTACTCTCCGATATATATAATCCTAAGACTCAAAACATTTTTGTTCTATACTCAACAACGCCAGCGATTCGATCAAGCAGGGGCTCCTAAGTCGGGGATGGCTCTGATTACCAACTTGTAACGCCCACGATGCGGCTATATCTCCCACGTGTCGAGGCACGACTTAGAGGCATAACCGCATTCTGGTTTTGTCGCAAGAAGGGTCATCTTCAATCCCATGTAATGAACAAGAATGGGATAACGAGAGTTGACTTACAATCGCCACTTCACACAATACATAAATTATATCATACATCATCCAAAATCCACACATAGACCGACTATGGTCAAATCCAAATGAAAATAAGATAACCCCACATGTTAGATCCCCGATCGTCCCAACTGGGCTCCACTACTGATCATCAGGAAAAGAAACATAGTAACGACCACGTTCCTCGTCGAACTCCCACTTGAGCTCGGTTGCGTCATCTGCACTGGCATCATCGGCACCTGCAACTGTTTTGGTAGAATCTGTGAGTCACCAGGACTCAGCAATCTCACACCCGCGAGATCAAGACTATTTAAGCTTATAGGAAAGGTGTAATGAGGTGGAGCTGCAGCAGGCACTAAGCATAAATGGTGGCTAACATACGCAAGTGAGAGCGAGAAGAGAAGCAACGCAACGGTCGCGAAGCTAGAAAAGATCAAGAAGTGATCCTGAAACTACTTACGTTCATGCATAACTCAAACCGTATTCACTTCCCAGACTCTGCCGAGAAGAGACCATCACGGCTACACACACGGTTGATGTATTTTACTTGGGTCAAGTGACAAGTTCTTTACAACTAGACATTAACAAATTCCCATCTGCCTCATAACCGCGGGCACGGCTTTCGAAAGATGATACCCTGCAGGGGTGTCCCAACTTAGCCCATTATAAGCTCTCACGGTCAACGAAGGATAAACCTTCTCCCGAAAAGACCCGATCAGTCTCGCGGTTTACAAGACATTTCGACAATGGTAAAACAAAACCAGCAAAGCCGCCCGAATGTGCCGACAAATCCCGATAGGAGCTACACATATCTCGTTCTCAGAGCACACCGGATGAGCAGTCCGTACAACTAAAACCAGGCCTCAAGTTTCCCCGAGGTGGCGCTGCAAAGGGCTCTAGTTTGCACCAGCACTCAAAAGAACACTGGCCCGGGGGTTTAAATAAAGATGACCCTCGGGCTCGCGAAAACCCGAGGGAAAAAGGCTTAGGTGGCAAATGGTAAAACCAAGGTTGGGCCTTGCTGGAGGAGTTTTATTCAAGGCGAACTGTCAAGGGGATCCCATAAATCACCCAACCGCGTAAGGAACGCAAACTCAAGGAACATAATACCGGTATGACGGAAACTAGGGCGGCAAGAGTGGAACAAAACACCAGGCATAAGGCCGAGCCTTCCACCCTTTACCAAATATATAGATGCATTAATTAAATAAGAGATATTGTGATATTCCAAAATATCCATGTTCCAACATGGAACCAACTTCAACTTCACCTGCAACTAGCAACGCTATAAGAAGGGCTGAGCAAAAGCGGTAACTTAGCCAAACAACGGTTTGCTAGGAAAGGATGGTTAGAGGCTTGACATGGCAATATGGGAGGCATGATATAGCAAGTGGTAGGTAGCGCAGCATGGCAATAGAACGAACAACTAGCAAAGCAAAGATAGAAGTGATATCGAGGGTATGGTCATCTTGCCTGCAAGGTTCTGAGAGTTGTCGAAAGCTTGATCCTCGTAAGCGTACTCAACAGGTTCCTCGTTCACGAACTCGTCTCGCGGCTCTACCCACAGCAAGAACACAAGCAATGGAACCACAATCAATAACGGGAAATGCACAAGCAACATGATGCAATACATGAATGATATGCAAGATGTGATATGCGATGCATATGCGTGCTCCGGAAGAAAATGATCAACAAGGCAGTAACTTGGCAAACCAAGCATGCCACTGGAAAGATGAGATGATTTCGGTCGAAATCGATATAAATATCACCGGAAACGGATGCACGGTTTGCAAATGGCAAGCAAAACAAGAATGACATAAATCTGCGATTAACAACAGGATAGCACTTAGAATACATCAAGAAACTATGCTAAAGCACTCCAACATAGGAACAAAGCATATGACAGTAATCTACAGGAGATGCTTGACAAAAGAGGAACACTGAGCTACGGCTAGATCACACCACAGCAGGTTCAAACAAGCATGGAAAAAGTGCAAAAGATATCAGGTTCACAGACTTGGTGAAATTACTGGACATGGCTGAAACAGCATCAGGTAGCAATGTTCAGAGCAAGCACAAAACATGCTACAGGAACTTAACATAGCAAAACAAGGCATGGCATGAATCTACTAACTGCATAGAACAAAAGTCCCTTACTGACCATGAGCCAAAAAGGATCAGAAGATATGATGGCAACCATGTAAACATAGCAAGTTTTGTTATCAGGTTTCAGACAGTAGAAAACAGAGCATGGCAGTAAACAAAATTATGAAGGCATCTTGATGAGCTTGATTCACTCACCAAAAAGCAATGCATGACAAAACAAGCATACCTACAGCAAGATGGCATGTTTGAGAATCTATCCATGGCAAGAACAAATACATAGCCTGTATGGATCAACTACAACAACCTTGGCAAAATTGAATATCATGTTAACAATCTGCCATAAATATTTTATAGCAAAAGTAGAGCAAGTTTGTGTCATGCTAGGGCACTCCATAATTGCAAACAGGGGCATGGATGGATAGAACACAACTATATCTACAAAACATCCTTACTGAACATCACCAAAAGGAGCACGAATCTCACTGTAGACACATGGATACATAGCAACAAAATAACAGCAGTAACAGACGGTGAAAATACTAAGTCCCTGAAAACAGAAACATCACGAAGCCTAGTTTGCATGCTTGTGCTAGTCACCACAGAGATCACAAAAATACATGGCATACACCCCTGTAAAGATGGCATGGCATAGATCAAAACACATGTAGAGCTCATACTCATAAGATGCACACATCAATTGCAACAAAAATAACAAATCACCAAGTTTTGATAAGTAACAGCAGGTAACAGCATATAGCACTCTTGCACCAGAGATTTGGGCATCAAGATGGACTCAAATGAACATTTCATAATGGAACAAAATGAAGAGCATCTCGAGACGAACATTTCGATATATCATGCACGGAAAACGGAGCAGTATGCAGATAGTTATTAGGCGACGAACAGGAGCATATAATGCAAAAATTCTTGGGACTTCGAGAATTTCGGGGGGGGGGGGGGGGGGAAAGAGGTCAACCGTGGATCCAGCCCGATCTAGGGTTCGGGCCGCCGGATCGAGGACGGCTGGAGCTGGCGCGGCTGCCGGCGACGGAGAGAGACGGCGGCGAGGGAGGAGACGGCGGGGTCGCGGCGGGGACGGGCGAGCGCGGCGAGATCCGGGCAAGGGCGGCGGGATCCGGCGACGCAGCGGGCGGCGGCGGCCACGCGCGCGGTCGGGGACGGGCGAGGAGCGCTGGCGGGAGGCGACGGGCGGAGCCGCGACGGAGGACGGCGGCGGCGCGCGGGCGCGCTGGAGGAGGAGGCGCGCGCGGGACGGCGGCGGCTCGGGCCGCGGGGGCCGGTTGCGGGCCGCGCGGGCCGGCGGCGTACGGGCGGCGGGGCGCCACATGTCGGCCCCTGGTTGGACGGGCGCGGCGGCGGGTTTCGTCCGGCGCCGGGCGGACGTGTCCGGCGCGCGGAGGGAGTGGGGCTAGGGTTTGATCTGCGAAAATTTCGGAGGGGGAGGTGTTTTTATAGGTAGAGGGGGCTAGGAGACTCCAAATGGAGTGCGGTTTTCGCCCACACGATCGTGATCGAACGACCTAGAGCATGGAAGTGACTTAGAGGGGTTTTGGGCTGTTTGGAGGGGGGTTTTGCTGCAACACACAAAAGGGCTTTGCGGTTAACCGTTGGAGCATCAAACGACCTCCAAATGGAACGAAACTTGACAAGTGGTCTACCGGTGGTGTACCAAGGCCACTTGACAAGACTCGGTCCATTCCGAGAACGTTCAACACCCGCTCACGAAAAGAAACAAGAGGGGTGCGCCGGTGCATGTGGGAGTGCCGGATTGCAAAACGGACAACGGGGAAAATGCTCGGATGCATGGGACGAACACGTATGCAAATGAGATGCACATGATGACATGATATGAGATGCATGACATGAACAAAATGCAAAACGAAAAACAAAACCCGACCACGAAGGGAATATCATAACACATAGCCGAAAATGGCAAGAGTTGGAGTTACAAATATGGAAAGTTACATCCGGGCTGTTACAACACTCCACAAGTACGAGAGGATCTTGCCCCGAGATCTAGGACTGAAAGAACTCCGGATATTCGGAACGGAGGTGGTCCTCGCGCTCCCAGGTGGCTTCTCGGTCGGAATGGTGCGACCACTTCACTTTCAGGAATTTGATAGACTTGTTGCGAGTCTTGCGCTCAGTTTCTTCAAGAATAGCAACGGGGTGCTCATGATAAGATAGGTCTTCTTGGAGGTCAATCTCTTCGAAGTTGATGGTGCGCTCAGGAGTCTTGAAGCACTTGCGAAGCTGTGACACATGGAACACATCGTGCACGTTCGCGAAGTTGGAGGGAAGCTCAAGTTGATAGGCGAGGTCGCCTCTTTTTCCAATGATCTTGAAAGGACCCACGTATCTAGGGGCAAGCTTCCCTTTGATACCGAAGCGACGAGTGCCTTTCATTGGAGAGACGCGGAGGTAGACATGGTCTCCGATCTCGAAAGCCACATCACGGTGCTTGCTATCATAGTAACTCTTTTGGCGCGATTGCGCGGCTTTGAGATTTTCACGGATGACTTTACACATTTCTTCAGCCTCTGTGATTAAGTCATTTCCAAGAAGTTGGCGTTCACCAGTCTCTGACCAATTGAGAGGAGTACGACACTTTCTGCCATATAGAATCTCAAATGGGGCCTTGCCCGAACTCGCTTGGAAGCTGTTGTTGTAGGAGAATTCGGCATATGGAAGACAATCTTCCCACTTCATGCCAAAGGAAATGACACAAGCCTTGAGCATATCTTCAAGAATTTGATTTACCCGCTCGACTTGGCCACTAGTTTGAGGATGGAAAGCTGTGCTGAAGCGAATGTTTGTGCCCATGGCCTTCTGGAAGGAGTCCCAGAACTTAGAAGTGAAGATGCTTCCACGATCTGAAGATATCAATTGTGGAATGCCGTGCAAGGAGACAATCCTGGAGGTGTATAGCTCTGCCAACTGAGCTGCTGTGATAGATTCTTTGATTGGAAGGAAATGAGCCACTTTAGTAAGCTTGTCAATGATAACGAAGATAGCATCATTTCCACGCTTGGACTTTGGAAATCCAGTCATGAAGTCCATTTCGATATGATCAAACTTCCATTCTGGGATAGCAAGAGGTTGGAGGAGACCAGCTGGTCGTTGGTGTTCTGCTTTCACCCTTCGACAGACGTCACATTCGTTCACGAATTTCGTGATTTCTCGCTTCATTCGAGTCCACCAATACGACTGCTTGAGGTCATGGTACATCTTCGTACTTCCAGGATGAATGGAAAGAAGAGAATTGTGTGCCTCATTCATAATGAGTTTCCTTAGATCACCTTTAGGAACCACAATCCGGTCCTCGAAGAATAAAGTGTCTCTGTCATTAATGCGATAGCACTTGTATTTGGAAAGACCCTTGTCGATACCACGTTTCACCTTCTTCACCATGTCATCAAGAAGTTGCGCCTCACGAATTTGATCTTCCAAAGTAGGAGAGACTATGAGGTTGGCAAGAAAGCCTTGAGGAACAACTTGGAGATTCAGCTTGCGGAAAGCTTCACAAAGATCCGGTTGGAATGGCTTGAGAATTAAGCTGTTGCAATAAGCCTTTCTGCTCAAAGCATCTGCGATGACATTGGCTTTTCCTGGAGTATATTCAATACTCGGATTGTACTCTTGAATCATTTCGACCCATCGAGTTTGCCTGAGGTTGAGGTTGGGCTGAGTGAAGATGTACTTGAGACTCTTGTGATCGGTGAATATGTCCACTTTTCTTCCCAACAAGAGATGTCTCCACGTTATTAATGCATGGACAACTGCCGCCAACTCAAGATCATGAGTGGGGTAGTTCTTTTCATTGGGCTTCAATTGACGAGAGGTATAGGCCACAACTTTCTTCTCTTGCATTAACACAGCACCGAGACCTTGAAGAGAAGCATCACAGAAAACTTCAAATGGCTTGGATTCGTCAGGAGGAGTTAAGACAGGAGCTGTGACGAGTTTCTCTTTGAGAGTGTTGAAAGTAACGTCACACTCAGGAGTCCAGACATACTTCACATGCTTCTGGAGGAGGTTGGAAAGAGGCTTTGCAATCTTGGAGAAATTCTCAACGAATCTTCGGCAATAGCTTGCAAGACCAAGAAAACTGCGAAGCTGGTTGACATTCTGAGGAGGTTCCCAATTCACAATTGTAGACACCTTCTCGGGATTAACAGCGATGCCCTTGGCAGAGATGATATGACCAAGGTAAAGAACTTCATCAAGCCAAAACTCACATTTTGAAAACTTTGCATAAAATTGATACTCTCTGAGCTTGTCGAGCACCAATCGCAAATGTTTGGCATGATCCTTCTTATTCTTGGAGAAGACCAAGATATCATCGAGATACACCAGGACGAAATCATTGGTATAGGGGTTGAAGATGAAATTCATCATTCGAGAGAATGTTGGAGGAGCATTGACAAGGCCGAAAGACATGACAATATATTCATAAGAACCAAAGCTTGTTTTGAATGCTGTCTTGGGAATATCTTCTTCACGAATGCGAATCTGATGATAACCCATACGAAGGTCAAGCTTGGAGAATACTTTAGCACCTTTGAGTTGCTCGAATAGCTCATTGATGTTGGGAAGTGGATACTTGTTCTTGATTGTCTTCTTGTTCAATGGACGGTAGTCGACACAAAGTCGGTCCGTGCCATCCTTCTTCTAGACAAAAACAACACCACAACCCCATGGAGATGAACTCGGTCAGATCAGACCCAGACGCTCTTGTTCATCGAGCTGTTTCTTCAATTCCTTCAGCTCCTTGGGTCCAAGCTTGTATGGACACTTGCAAACGGGTTCCGTGCCAGGCTCAAGATCGATAACGAACTCAACTGGCTGGTGAGGAGGCATACCCGGAAGCTCTTCTGGAAAGACATCTTGGTACTCAAAAACGACTGGAATCTGAGAGATGGCATTCAACTCGCCCTTCTCATTGAGAGAAAACAACCGAATGGTTTCATCACGAGCGGCATAAATAATCACATCCTCAGAAGAGTGTGTCAATTGAATTTCCCTGGCAGCACAATCAAGTTGAGCCTTGTGCTTAGAAAGCCAGTCCATCCTGTCGGGGATATACCCCACGGTATGACCCGGCCAGACTTGGCGACTCACTAGAGACCTTGCTAGAGCTTGGCGACTCACTGGTGATCCGCCCGAACACGGCGATTATCACAGGTAACCCGCCTGGACATTGTGACTCACTGGAGACCCGGCGGGTGGATCAGACGGACGACAAGGCCCAAGGCCCAGTAGGCTGGCTTATACTCTGGTGGGCCGGCTTAAGGAGAAAGGGATGACGAATATTTCCTTTACGAGGGAGCAAGACCCGGACTTGTATTCAACTTGTAAGAAAAGATAGACTAGTCCTTGTCCTACTAGGACTCCGCATGTAACCCGCCCCTCTAACTTATATAAGGAGGGGCAGGGCACCCCAAAGAGGGACAAGCAACAAGAAACAATCTCTAGGGCTAGACACAAAGGGGGAGCCGGCTTATGCGCCGACTCTCTCATGAGTATAATGAGATCTAGCCACAAACAACATGTAGGGCTATTACCGGATGATGTTTCCCGGGGCCCGAAGCTGTCTAAATCCTTGTCTTGTGTTGCGTCTCTCGATTCCGCTCAACCCCTCTCAAGCTACTACAAAGATGCGTTGGCCTCACGACTAAGTCCTCACACTAGGACATCTGTCGTGACAATTCCACGACAGTTGGCGCCCACCATCAGCCACGGGATCGCTCAATGCAGCTACTCACTAGCTCATGAGATATTTATCCTCAACGTGCGCCGGCCCACCGCCAGCCACGGGATCGCTCAATGGGTAGGTGCACAAGTCGCCGCCACTACGGTTTGGTTAACTTCAAACAGCCAGTTGGAAGGAACCATTGGCCGAGTTGCTGACACGGCTCATACGGGATCATTTATAACCCGCCGCAGTCACCTCAACCTTCTGTGGATTCACATCGCGCTATCAACGCCAATGATATACACCTTCTGCTATGGTCAAATATGGAGAATCTCGAGCCAACTCCTCGAGTCGTCCCGAGACTCGGGGGCTACAATGGTATATATGACTCGGCAAAGTTAGCCGGTTTCAATGAATTCAAGAAGTCCGGGTCATTGAAGGGAAAAATAACCCGACCCCGGGGATTACTGCTTGATCGATGAAAATTTAAGGGCCGTCAGAAGATTTCCGGCTCAAAATAAGGATTCTGGTTCAAAATCCAGTTCAAGGACAATCTCTCTCCCACAAAGCACTGAAGCTCTTAATATCCGGTTTAATATCCGGTTTAAAATCCGGTTCAAGGAAATTTTATTTACCACAAAGCTTTGAAGCTCTCAAATCCGGTTCAAAATCCGGCTCAAGGTAAATTTACCTCTCACAAAGTTTTAAACTTTCAAATCCGGTTTAAGGTTCCGGTTTAAAAAGAATTAATCTCTCGCAAGTTCGAGTTCTCAGAAAGATTAAAGGGTGCCAAAAAGGGCTTGCTGCCATGATGCACGGTTCAAACATGGGTATCCCGCTTTACAGCTTATCTTATTATGGTCACTTGGGGGCTTCCTGTTCAAACATAGGTCGTATTCGAACCAAAGAGAACATAGCTGTCGGTACCCTCTTGATCGGCACACTGCCGAGCTCACTAGGGGGCTTCTTGATCGTATTCGAATCATAGCTCAACCCCTTTTGGGAACCGACGTGGATCGTATTCGAATCAGCGTCGTGAATCAACTCTCAAGGTCATTTGGGGGCTTCCTGTTCAAACATAGGTCGTATGCGAACCAAAGAGAACATAGCTTTCGGTACCTTCTTGATCGGCAACGCCAAAGCCACTGGGGGCTATATGATCGTATTCGAATCTTAGCTTAACCCCTTTGGGATGGTTTTCTGATCGTATTCGAATTAGAAGCCTCAAAATTTTTGAAGTGTCTTTTTGCAAACAATTTTTTGGATTTTATTTGAAGTTCTTTTGATCATATCTAAAGTGTATATGAGTGGTTTCTATTTAACCCGGCTTGATTTTCAATGATAAATCGCCAGCTTATGACAATCATCATCTATTTGGAAGCGTTGGCTTCTAAAGATTGGGTTATCACCCTTACTGCACAGGTCATGTAAACCGGCAGTACAAATTCAATATCACAGTGGTTATATGTGAGATATTGTGACCCGCCCCGCGGTAAACCGCCAAGGGATCTTGTGATCTACTTGTGTGCAGGATAAGACTACATTTGGATGGTTACCCGCCCTGGCTTTTGACGTTAAGTCGCCAGGGCATATGTTGTTTAAACTCTATGCAGGATTTACAGAGCTATGACTTACATAAATGATTAAGTTCAAGCCCATCATCAAAGATTGAAATTGGTGTCTCAAAAGGGTTATCAATTCTTGATTTTCTCAAAGGCTATAAGCCGCCGGGTTATAAAAATTCCGGCTTACAATGGAGGCGTATTAAATTGCCATCGGCCAAGAGCCACCGGGTATTTAAACTCCAGGTTTACTTATCAACAGATGAGGTATTCAAAGTCGCTTTGGTGCAATGGCTATTATTTTATCAATGGATATGATTTATTCTACAATGGAAGGAATAGTCCCGAGTCGCTGCAGGCTTACGACCCGGCACTTGGGGGCTACATTATTCAAATTGATATTACATCGAATATGCAAGTCCCATGTTACTGCCAGCATGTACCATGGCACTTGGGGGCTAATGCAAAGTCATTGTTTGCTCAACTTATTGAAGACCCGACTCATCACATTCTAAATGAGCCGGCCCTTGGGGGCTACCAATTGCTCCTGTTGAAAATTCAAGGTACACAAGCCTTAATCCATTATATTGAAAGATCCACTACTTAGTTGGTAGAGTACAAAGCTCTTAACCTTGTGGACGTGGATTCAAGCCCCATGGTGGAGATTACATCATATGCTGTTATTATCAATGAATCATATACAAAGTCCCAGCTCGGTAATATATTACTGACCCGGCCCTTGGGGGCTACACATTGCTGGTCCAGTTTACATGATTATATTTACAAAGTCCCTGCTCATTATTGCATAATGACCCAGCCCTTGGGGGCTACACTGGTTGAAGTTTTTTATGAGCATAAGGCAATTACAAGTCCCAAATTGCTGCAAGCATGACAACCCGGCACTTGGGGGCTACATATGTGGAATATTCAGTTTATGACTAATGATTGAGATGAATAACCCGGTTTTCTTCAAGGTTGCAACACTTATATTGAAGCAAGTCTTAAGTTATCACTATGTTCTCCTCTTAAGACTTGGGGGCTATAGGTGATATGCATATAAGGGAGAAAAAAATCTTCAAATTCTCAGTTTGGAGTAGACCAGATTGACCCGGTGTTTGCAACAATCATGACCCGGTGTCACCAATAATAATGACCCGGCGTCGGCAACAGTTATGACCCGGTGTTATCAATATTTACAAGCCGGTAATTTTGGCAATTATAACTATCCAGCCTCTACATCTTTAAACTGGCGGATCACCAGATGAATCTTGAGTCTAAGATGTTTATTAAGCCGGAGTTTTGCAAACCGACTCAAATGGATTATTTCGTATAATATTTCTTTATAAAGAGCCAATGTCAGCAAATGGATTATGAAGCTGGCCTATTGACCCGGATATTCCAGGAGAAAATGTCAAGGACTTAAGGATGATCAGGTGCCGGCTTACAAGAATATTTAACCCGGAACACAACCTGTCAAATTTGTTCTTGAGTTATTTTGCAGGATCAGTTTAACATGGATAAATCCAAATTAAACAGGGGGCTAATGTCGGGGATATACCCCACGGTATGACCCGGCCAGACTTGGCGACTCACTAGAGACCTGGCTAGAGCTTGGCGACTCACTGGTGATCCGCCCGAACACGGCGATTCTCACAGGTAACCCGCCTGGACATTGTGACTCACTGGAGACCCGGCGGGTGGATCAGACGGACGACAAGGCCCAAGGCCCAGTAGGCTGGCTTATACTCTGGTGGGCCGGCTTAAGGAGAAAGGGATGAAGAATATTTCCTTTACGAGGGAGCAAGACCCGGACTTGTATTCAACTTGTAAGAAAAGATAGACTAGTCCTAGTCCTACTAGGACTCCACATGTAACCCGCCCCTCTAACTTATATAAGGAGGGGCAGGGCACCCCAAAGAGGGACAAGCAACAAGAAACAATCTCTAGGGCTAGACACAAAGGGGGAGCCGGCTTATGCGCCGACTCTCTCATGAGTATAATGAGATCTAGCCACAAACAACATGTAGGGCTATTACCGGATGATGTTTCCCGGGGCCCGAAGCTGTCTAAATCCTTGTCTTGTGTTGCGTCTCTCGATTCCGCTCAACCCCTCTCAAGCTACTACAAAGATGCGTTGGCCTCACGACTAAGTCCTCACACTAGGATATCTGCCGTGACAATTCCACGACACATCCCGAGAATTAGATCAATATCCGAGTCACCAAGAACAATTGGTTTGGCCAGAAATTTATAGTCGCCCATCTTGATAACGGAATCCCGAACGAATACTCGAGAAGTCATTTGCCGAGCCGGGGAAACAATAGACATAGGACTCGGCAAAACTTGAGTAACCAAATCATTCATAGCCACAAAAGGTCTTGAAATGAAAGAATGCGATGCACCAGTATCAAATAAGACTTTTGCAGGAATATCATTAACTGAGAGATTACCCATTATCACATCAGTAGATTCCTCTGCTTGAGCTGCATTCATCATGTTCACCTTTGCAGACTTGGGATTATGCTTGACCACTGCATTGTTGGAAGATCTCACAGGAGGAGGAGGCGGAAGACACCTTTGGTTGAAGCACTTGTTAGCATAGTGACCTTTCTGCTGACACTTGTTGCAAGTCACCTCTGAGAGTGGACGATGATAAGGAGCATTCGACTTTGGAGCTTGATTCTGAGACTTGTTCTGATAGCCAGGGTTGGATGAGTGGGAAGATCCATGGCCACCTTTGTTCTTCTGCTGGAAAGGCTGACAAAACGGAGGAGGAGGAGGCAACCAGAACTTCTGTTGCTTAGCAGCCACTAGTGAGGAAGAAGAAGACTGAACTGCGTCCCTGACTCTCTTCTTAGAAGCCTCACACTTGAGCTGAGCAGCCTCTTGCTTCAGTGCCATATTGTAGAAATAATCATACTTGGTCGGCTCAAAAAGCACGAGAGGTAATTGCAGATCTTCTGTGAGACCACCTTTGAATTGATAGATCATGCTCTTTTCATCAGGAACGTCTTGCTTAGCGAAGCGAGCGAGTTTCTGAAACTGAGTATTGTATTGATACACGGACATGCTGCTTTGCTTAAGATTGCGGAACTCCTCACGCTTGCTCTCATTATAGTGATGGTGACGCCGTCTTGGGCTCCACGATGACCTCCGTCTCGCCGTCCTCCTGGTCTTGGTCTCGTTGCACTGATATGGCAACCTTTGCCTGATGCCTCGGTACTCTTCGCCTGCGATGGCCTTCCTTAGCACCAAAGAGGAAATAAGGACGCTGCGCGCGCTGGCGCCCGCCTGGTGCCGTTCGTCATGGCTCACGTCACGAGAACCTCGTGAGGTTTTCCCCGCCTTGATATCTCCGCTCCTCGCGAGCCTGCCTGACTAGGCCACTCCTGAGGAAGTCTTGTGTCGTCTGCCTCGCGAGGCTTGGACCCTTGCGAGGGTCTTGGATGCCTTGTTGATGAAGATGGGCCGTACGGCCTGCTTGCTTGGCCACGCCATGGGCCGCAGGCAGGCAAGTCTGGGGACCCCCGTTCCCAGAACGCCAACAGTAGCCCCCGGGCCCAAGGTGTGCTCGGGCTTGGCTTCGCGGTGAAGCCAAGGGTCAAGTTCGGAGCACCGCGGGCCCCAAAAGCCTGCGGCCTCGGTTGACGCGTGGCGGTTGATTGGACGTGGGTGTCTCCACTTCCCCACGCTGCCCTTGAATCCGTCTGGCTATGCGCCCCCGCATCTCACACAGTTATTCTTCCTTCGCCCACGCCTGGCTCTTCCAATCTCTCTACTTCCTCGAGGCCCTGCTTCGCCCTTCCAATCTGACTTGCGCTCTGCCTGCCCCATCGCCATGGCGCCGAAACAAGCTGAAAAGGGAAGAAACCTCTATCTCTGCCAGCTGCGCCTCCATCCTTCGTGCCTGCGCTCGGCCGGTCTCGGGTGCTCAATGAAGAGGCCATGGACAAGGTGTGTCCGATGCTTGCTTCCAGCTTCAACGAGTGGGGGGAGACGGTGGCTTGGCCCGCGTCTCGCACTCGCACGGCTCTGGCGGCCACCGAAGTCCCAATCTTCATATATGCCCTCTGGGCTGGTCTGATTCCTCCCTTCTCTGCCTTCTTCAATGCGGTGCTTGAGCATTATCAGATCCACATGCTGCATCTTGACCCTCAGTCTGTGACTCTTCTTGCCGTCTTCGCCTTCGTGTGCGAAGCCATGGCTGGCATAGCCCCTTCTGTTGCCCTCCTTCGCCATTTCTTCTCATTGCATCTGACCGACCCTCAACAAAGCTCAGGATGCGTGAGCTTACATGCCGTGGCTGTGACGGCGGGCGAGGGGATCGACTTCGAGCTTCCTCCATCCACGAGCGAATTCCGGACACGATGGGTGTTCGTCGATGCCGGCGTGCTCAGTCCTCTGCTCCAGGCTCCGTCGGGGCCCGCTGTTCCTAACTCCGGCTGGAGCCATCAGCGGCTCATGAGCCCCCGCCTTGCCAACGTCTGGTTCAGGTTGAGGTTGCTGAAAGATCGCGGCGTAACTGCGTCGATGGTGGTGAAGGAATTCGTCAAATGCCGGGTCGCTCTGCTTCAGTGCCATTCTCGCCCAATGTGGACCTTGCTCAGCAGCCAGGACCACATGAGGTTTCAGGAGTCTGGGCTCCTCCTCGGGACGCGACAAACAGTGCTCAAGGTCCTGACGGGTGTCCTCTTGCTGGCCGAACTGCCTGGGAAGAACTGTTTGCTGTACCGCTGCAAGAACAAGGATGAGTTTGTAGAGAACATGCCTCCCTTTGATGAGTGGGGGCCACGGCCGATCGACCTGGTGGGGCCCCGTGAGAACCCCGTCGTCGTGGTTCCCTGCCTTGCCGCTGGTGCCGAGCCCGCCCCAAGTGACGGTGCAGGTGGGCTAGCTCCAACGGGGGCCGGTGGCTCGGGTGCTGAGGAGCACCTGCCGAGCGGTGATCCTGGGGCGTCTTCCTTGGGAGCCTGCGGCCCTCCTCCTGAGGCGTCGGTTGCTAAAGAGGCGTGGCATGCGGTTCCCGAGGCCAAGGCTCCAGGACCTTCGGGAGGCTGTGGTGAGAGGGTGCCCGGTCGTTCGCCGCAACCGGGCACCCCCGAGGACATCCTTCCAAGCCCCTCTTCGCCCCCGCCATGCACCGGTCGTCACGTCCAGCGCTTCGGTCGCCTTTGTGTGGACTTCGAGGAGCTTTGCAAGAGGAAAGGATCCCCTGGCGGCAGCAATATCTTCGGCCCGTTGAAGCGAAGGAAGTATATCGCCATTGACGTGTAAGTGCCGCACTGCCATGGCTTATTGCGTGCTGTCTTCTTCTCCTGACGCCAGTCTTTCAGGGCTCCTTCCATCGAAGCCGCCACATCTCCTGAGAAACGGCCTCCTCCTTCCTCAACACTTCCGCCAGCCTCGAGCGCTCCGAGTTTGCTTGCTGCCCCTAGAGCAGGGTTGGCTGAAGGGGCACTCCTGCCCTCTTGGCGCGCCGGACCCGAGGCTTTGTAGCTCCTCCCCCACGGTCTGGCGTGGAGCTTGGCAGGAGTGCCCAAGACTCCTCCTCTGGCCATGGACGACAATTAGTTGTCTTCGATCTTCGGCTTCTCCCCCAGCAGCGAGCCCCGGTCAGCTTGGGCTCCTCATGAGGACTGGCTGATGCCGGGCGCGGCGTCAGCCCCCAGCCCCCTGCCAGGAGGAGGCGCGCCACTTGGCGCCACGCCCGCAACTCCCGAGGTGGAGGACGAGGTGGGCCGAGCGTTCGAGCTCGAGCGCGAGCGGTGCGTGGTTCGTCACGAGCTCTTCCAGGAGGCGATGGGCGCGATGAGTCGACTTGGTGAAGAGCTCGCGAGTGTCGATGCGCGTCTTGAGGCCGGAGGTCTCCGGTTGGTGGAGGAGCCGCGCAAGCTGAAAGTGGCCATCAACCTCGGCCGCTATCAGCGTGACCTTGAGAATGTGGAGGCCGAGGCGTCTCTCAAGGTTTCCCATGAAGCCCGTTCACGAGCTTTGGAAGAGGCTCGCGAGGCTGATCGCCACCGCGAGGCTGTGGAGAAGCGTGCGTAGGAGCTCCAGGCCTGGAGCGCGTCCCTTGAGCAGCAGGTGGAGGCGCGCAGAGCCGCCCTTGCGTCCCTGAGGGGGACGCCCGTGGAGGAAGAAGAGGTCCGGAATCGCGAGGAGGCGCTGGCCCTGGAAGCCGTGGAGCGCAGCCTTGAGCTCGAGCAACTGGAGACGAGAGAGCATCAAGTCACTCAGGCGGAGGACGCCATCGGGGCTCGCAAGGCCAGGATCCAGGAGGAAATTGATCGCCAGGTGGCCCGGGTCCGCGCTGACTTGGAGGGCAGGTACGACCTGAAGCTGAAGCTAGCCGGTATGGAGGATGAGGGCATGGCTGCTGCCCTCAGGCCCAGGTTGGACGAGGCTGAGAGGCGTGTGGAAGCCACGTCCGCCGCCTTGGTCACGGCGCAGGCGGACTTGGCCTCCGCCCACGCTGAGCTGCGTTCCCTCCGGAGGTGGGTTGATGACACAGAGTCCGTCGCACGGCAAAACACGGAGGAAGTGCTCCAACGACGAACGTTGGAGCGCGAGCATGCCCCTATGCTTCAGGATCTCCGGAACAGGGCCAATATCGCCCTGGGCCATATTTGCGACGTGGAGGCGCCGGCCCCTCACTCGAATGATTATGCCAGCCACCTGACCTTCCTCACCGAGGTGGTGACGTGCATGGAGGCTCGATCTGCCAGTGCTCGCCAGCTTGTGGAGGAAAGGGGTCGTGGCCTGCTTGAGCGCGCTTTCTCCCGCGTCTTCAGCCACCTCATGAATGCCGACCCCAACTTTGATTTCGACGCCGCCATCGCCCCCGTACCCACGGCTGTCCGGGGTGACCTGGCGCGTTGGGTTGAGGACAATGTGGACACGTTGGTCAGAGCCTTCACTTCAGAGGATGACGCTGTGGTGGTCATCGCAGACGAAGGCGACGTGGTTGACGACGGCGACGGGGGCGTCGCCGATGGCGGCGATGACGCCGACAAGGGCGATGACGATGCGAGTGACGCGTCCTCGGGTGACGCAGCGAGCGACATTTCTGGCTGATCCCTTGTTTCCCTGTTCTTTCATCCTGCGCACAAAACTCGAGCTTGGCCCTTGGAAAACTTGTAAGAGCATTTTGAGAGGGGGAGCCCCTCATGTAAGCAAATTGCAGTTTTTACTTGCCTATGCGGTGTGAGTTTGTGTCCCTGTGGACTCGTGAATCCAGGTGCGAGTTTTCTGTCATGGTTTACCTTAGCCCGCGCCAGCTTTGAGCTGAGGCGTCGAGTTTCTCAGAATCCTGCAGAGCTCGTCGCCCTGTTAGAAGGGGCCCCACGAGAGGTGAGCACCAGTTGCAGTGCTAGCGCGCGCTTGGCGTGCGCGTGCTTCGCGCAGTCCCGCTCGCGAGGAGCTCGTGAGGGAAAAGCGACGGACATGAGTCCGAGACAAAACGAGATCCAGAAGGCAAGAAATTGCTCAAACGAGAAAAAGCCCCCCCCCCCCCGTGCATCGATAAAAATTCGGCTTCAACTTAAATCCCGATCCAGAAAGCAAAGCTACAGAAAGAGAGATCCAAAGCGAAAGGCCACATCCGGCACCTAGTCTAGTCTTCTGGTCTTCAAGTCTTCTCACCAGCGCGGAGCTAAGTGCTGCCACTAGGCGTGGGAGGGAGCCCCAGGTCCTGAGGCCGGTGCTCCTGAGACTCCGGGGCGTGTACAGCCCCAACTCATTATTACGTGAGAGTGTCACGGGCGGCGAGCTTCACAGGCACTGGGCCTTCTTCACAGGTACCGGCCTTGCTTCATATCGCCAGACGAGGGCCCCGCCTTGCGCCACCTTTGACCTCCTCTGAGCCGACCGGTCACCAGGATGACACAAAGGAGGGAAAGAGGACGCCAGCGGTTCCCTCGGCGACCACAGGTCCTCTGCCGGGGGAAGGGTCGCCGAAGCATCCCCGGTAGAGGGCCTACCTCCGGGTGTCCCTTGGCTTCGCGTGCCGTGGGGAGGGGCCTGGCTCCCGACCCCTCTCTTGCAGCCCCCAACGCGATTCCCCTGGCGGCAGGGAGGCCGCCGAGCTGGGACCACCGGCCGTTGCGGTGATCTGTTCCTCCTGCGACTCATGGTTAGCGTAAGCTTGCTCCTGAGGGATTAGGGGTACCCTGTAGTTGCCGTCGCCGGCGCGATCGTCGTGGTTCTCCGTTGGTTCTTGGAAGGCTTCAGCTCCTAGCGCCCCCGCTTCCCAATCTTCTCCAACGAATGACCCGGGGTCGTCCTCCGGTGCGTACTCCCGGTCCATCATGTGGGGCACGTAGGCTTCCGGGGCCGTCACCCCGAACACCTCTCCGTAGTGCCCCACGCTCCATGTTGCTCGGCCTAGGGCGACGTCCTGAGGATGGTAGCACGGCACCCGGCCTGGACCATGGGGGGCGACGCTTGTGCCCGTGCTTGTCGCGGGCGGCATGGGGGCGGCGGAGCCCCCTACGCCGCTAGCCGTGCTGACGTTGATGAAGCTCCCCGGCGTAGCCGTCGGCGCGCGGTTGTGGTCAGGCCCGCCGTGTGGCCCTGCGGTGGCCTGAGGAGGAAGCCGATAGCAGAAAGGTGGTGCTCCCAACGCTGCTGCGTCCAGCAGCTCGGCAACGCGCTCCAGCAGTGCATCCCGACCACTCTCCATCAGTCTGCACCGCAGCAGCTCCCTTGCCACGGTGAGCGCTGCCCGCATGTTTGCTTGCTCCCGCCGCGAGTGCGGCGCCGTTGCTGCGGCATGGCTCGCCGCTCTTGCAGCGGATCGTACTTGCCGCGGGGTGAGGTTGGACGACGCCTGGCCGCGCCGCCCGCGCCCGACGGAGTTTGGCGGCGCTCGTGCCGCCTGGAGCGTGGGGTCGAGGTCTTCATGGGCAGGCGACGCTGCCCGGGCTAACCAGGCTGCCCAGCGGTCGGAGCCGGCCCTTGGGTCGCCGGACATCGCGGCGGTGGAGCATCGGCGAGTTAGTTGGTGGAGAAGAAGCTCTGGCGCACCCCTACCTGGCGCGCCAAATGTCAGATGTGGGGTTCCGGCAAACCCTTAAGGTTCAAACACTGGGGTGCGCGCGAAGTCTTTCCCTCCTACCGATCTACGCCCTAGCTCGCTAAGATCTCGCGGACGAACTCGACGAACTCGCAACACAGAAAGACACGAGGTTTATACTGGTTCGGGCCACCGTTGTGGTGTAATACCCTACTCCAGTGTGGTGGTGGTGGATTGCCTCTTGGTCTGATGATGAACAGTACAAGGGAAGAACAACCTCCTGAGGTTGAGGTGTTCTTGTGCTTGTGTAGTTGAGGATGATCCGAATCAGTTCGAGATCAGTCGCCTCCTACTTTGGTGGCTAGTCCTATTTATGGAGGCCCTGGTCCTCTTCCCAAATATCGAGCGGGAAGGGAGCCAACAACGGCGGGCAAATTTGAAGGGGGACAACTAGTACAAGCTATCCTGACAAAAGCGGTCTTCGCCTGCGAAAAGCTCTGGTGGGGACGCCGTCTTGGGCTCCACGATGACCTCTGTTTCGCCGTCCTCCTGGTCTTGGTCTCGTTGCACCGATATGGCAACCTTTGCCTGATGCCTCGGTACTCTTCGCCTGCGATGGCCTTCCTTAGCACCAAAGAGGAAATAAGGACGCTGCGCGCGCTGGCGCCCGTCTGGTGCTGTTCGTCATGGCTCACGTCACGAGAGCCTCGTGAGGTTTGCCCCGCCTTGATATCTCCGCTCCTCGCGAGCCTGCCTGACTAGGCCACTCCTGAGGAAGTCTTGCGTCGTCCGCCTCGCGAGGTTTGGACCCTCGCGAGGGTCTTGGATGCCTTGTTGATGAAGATGGGCCGTACGGCCTGCTTGCTTGGCCACGCCGTGGGCCGCAGGCAGGCAAGTCTAGGGACCCCCGTTCCCAGAACGCCGACAAGTCTGGGGTTAGTTTCATTCAAATCATGCAAATTAGAGTCCAAAACAAGAGGAAAAGCGTGAGAAAAAGTAGATACGTTGGAGACGTATCAAATCCCCAAGCTTAAACCTTTGCTTGTCCTCAAGTAATTCAGTTGATAAACTGAAAGTGAGAAATAAAAAATTTTACGAATTCTTTTGCTCTTGTTTGCATAAGTAAGCTTAAACAGCACCCAGGTTTTCAGCCAGCATTATAACTAACCATGTCAACAATAACTCTTAAAGATTATAATGACTCATATCAATGACATAATCAGCTAGCGAGCAATGATAAGATATCTCAAATAACAACACGTTGTCAAAACAACCATGATATAATATGACAATAATGGTATCTCGCTAGCCCTTTATGATACCGCAAAACATAAATGCAGAGCACCTCCGAAGTTCAAGCAGCGACTAAACAGTCATGATGCACCCAACATTAGCTATACACAATGCATAAATCATGAACGTTGTGCTCTACTCAGTTTCTGGCTCTTGTTTATAGAAGCTGGTGACACAACATAAAAGTAAATAGAAAGTCCCTTCGCAGAGGGAAGCAGTGATTTGCAGAGGTGCCAGAGCTCACTTTTTATAACAGAGATAAATGATAATTTTGAGACATGCACCCTTCTTATTCACTTCACGACCATCAGTTATCAACATCTTCCATGCTAAGCACGCTAGTGGCGGTTTCCAAGCGGAAAGTAAAGGTTTTGACTCCATTGGGAGTTTTTGTTTGATTATTCAAGAGATGAAATCTTTTTCATGTTTGCAGTTTGGGACTGGGCATCCCTATTACCGCCCATTTCCTCGTGCGATGGCGAGTGAATAAACACTCGACCTGAGGATAGCCCGCTTAGCATGGAAGATATCGACCACCTCCTGTCGTTCCATGAATGATCCAGGCACACAAAACGGATAACTTTTTTTAGAAGTTTTTAGAGGTGGCACATGCAAATTTACTTAGGACGGTAGGGTAATACCGCATATAGGTAGGTATGGTGGACTCATCTGGAATAACTTTGGGTTCAAGGTTTTGATGTACACGCAGAATTCCCACTTAGTACAAGCGAAGGCTAGCAAATAAGATTCGGAAGCGGCCATCTAGAGAGCAACAACGATCATAACCATGAATTATGCATAAGTAACATTGGACACTAGCATGAGTAGGATATGAACACCATGAACATAAATATTATAGAGGCTATGTTGGTTTTGATTCAACTACATGCATGAACATGTACCAAGTCAAGCCACTCGAACATTCAGAGGAGGATACCATATCATCATACTACATCACAATCATTTTAACGCTATGTTGATATCCAAGATAAATCATTATCCACTCCCAGCTACTTATGCATGGCATGAGAAACTATAATCTCTATTTGTCATTGCAAACATGTTTAATCATAATGGGCTGAAGCCTGGATACTAGGTTAAACATATTTACACAGATAGAACAAGTCGAGTTCATACCAGTTTCTCTTTGGCACAGCCAGCTCATCGAATATCGTCATTATTGCCTTTCACTTGCATGACTGAATGATATGAAAGTAATAATAGTGCAAGAGTGCCATGGACTAGGCTGGAATCTGCAAAACATTTTATTCAACAGGAGAAGACAAGGTAAAATGGGCTCTTTATTAGTTCAACAGTTATTCATATGAGAGCCACTCAACATTTTCATCGTGGTCTTCTCCTCGGTACAACTCGAATAAAAGGAAAAGAAATTGAAAGAAACACACTGAAATATTTTTGGAGTTTTGGGTTTTCTTCAACAAGCAAATAAAAAGCAAAAACGAGAAAAACTATTTACACGGGAAAGCTCCCAACAAGAAAAAGAAGAACAAGGAAATCTTTTTGGGTTTTTTCTTTTTAGTACTACTACTAAGCATGAATAGAAAGTAAATTACTACAACTATTTTTTTGGTTTTTCTAAAGTTTTCAAACACACAAGAAGAACGCAAGAAAATAAATCTAAGCATGGATGATACAATGGAAAAGTGTGAGCACCGACAAATAGAATGATATGTGAGCATGAATGTAATGTCGGTGAGAAACACGTACTCCCCCAAGCTTAGGCTTTTGGCCTAAGTTGGTAATCGATCAGTGGCCTGGAGGGTAGTAGTCAGCGTGGTAGCTCACGGAGGCTCTCGGTGCGGAGTCCTCAGCACGCTGTGCCACCAACACTGTTGCGTTGTGAGCTCGGGCCTCGCTCTCAAGAACAAAATATCTTTCCTTGTTGTGATAATCAAAGAGAGCAGGCGCATGCAAATATGTGTCCACAACATGTGATTGGTTAAACAACAAACTATAAGTGAAATTATCAGCCCTTCCTGCGAGAATCTTATGCTCCTTTAAAGCATCAAAATCTAAATACCGAGTGGGAAGTATAGGATCAAAAGGCAAAGGTGAAACACTCAGCCCTCGTGCTAAATGCGTGGCATATATTCCACCATAGAACCAGCCACTTTTGGCGTTATGCTAAAGTCTACGTGCAACAATCGCTCCAAGGTTATAATTCCTTTCACCAGTGAGAGCGGTGTGAATGAGGCTCAAGTCTGGAGCACAAAGTATGCTACAGTCTTGCTTTCCTACCATGCATTTCCCGTTAAATAATGCGAGGTACTGAATTGCGGGAAAGTGAATGCTCTTTATTCTTCCTTGTCTCACACCCCTATTTTGACCGTAACAAAGGCTAGTCAAGAAAGACTCATACTCAGCCTTTGCTGGCTCATCAAGCGAACCCCAAAATGGAAGTTTGCAATGATAAGCAAAGTTCTCTAGTGAAATAGTATACAATTTATCATAAAGCATAAACGACACCCTAGACTCACGAGGAAAATATTTAAATTCTTTGACAAATGATTCAGTGAGAAGATGGCGCTGTTGACACTTATCTGAGATGTAGGGACCGAGACCGACACTGTGAACATATTGCTCAAATTCCCCCTTGATGCCCACTTGCATCATATACTCATCGCAAGGCCATAAGCAAGTTTTGGTAGAAGCATCCCGCGTGGAACTTTTACTTGGTTCAACGTATGACCAATGAGCAGAGTTGTCACTAGAGGATGCCCCCGAGGATCGTCTCCTCGAAGAACTCCTTCCAAACAAGTTCAACATGTCCGCGTACAATTTTCTGAAAATAAAATTTTTGAGGTGACAAAAATTTGTCAACAAAACTTTACAAAACTAATAGCAACTACTCATAGGGATACATAGAGGCCACATCAAGCATTCAAACTACTTAGAACACTAAGAATTGAACATGCAAGCACATCTACAGCAGCACCAAGAGTAGCTATTTATTCAAAGTATAAACCAAAAACAAAAACTAATTGGACAAATGATGGAATCACATACCAAGCAACAATCCCCCGAAACAGTTTCGGAAACGGAGTTTCAAGCAAAGAGATCGAAATCCGCGGGTTTGAGCTCAAGAACATGGGAGAGAGAGCAAGGGTGATTTTTTTTCTGGAGGTAGGTGACAATGTGGGATGAAGAGGTAAGTGAGGGGGCCCACATGGGGACCACAACCCCCCAGGGCGCGCCAGGGGGTGCTGGCACGCCCAGGTGGGTTGTGCCCACCTGGTGCACCCCCCTATGGTATTATTTGCACCAAAAATTCTTAAATATTCAGAAAAAATCGTATAAAATTTTCAGGGCATTCTGAGAACTTTTATTTTTGGGTCATTTTTTATTGCACGGGAAATTGAGAAAACAGACAAAACATGGCATTTATTTTATTTAACTAATAAAAATAGAGAAATAAAAAGTAGGGACATAAAGTAGTGCTTACTAAATTCATCAACTTCATACCGTTCAAAAATGATGCATTAATAAGGTTGATCAGGTCTTATTAACAACCACTTTCGATTAGCATGAAACCGAAGAACCTTCATAAATCACCAAGTTACCTCAATGGGGATATGAATTTCCCCAACAATAAGCATTTCATATTTCTTTTTGACAATAGGTAGAGGTATTTGAAAACTTCCAATAGTGATTGTCGGTGATTTTTCAATAACATTAATACCATTCACTTGGAATTGTTTCTTTGGAAAGTGCACCATATGCTCATTACGATTAATATGAAAAGTGACCTTGCTTTTATTGCAATCAATAACAGCCCCTACAGTATTCAAGAAGGGTCTACCAAGGGTAATCGACATGTTGTCGTCCTCGGGCATCTCAAGTATAACAAAGTTAGTCAAAATAGTAACATTAGCAACAACAACAGGCACATCCTCACAGATACCGATAGGTATGGCAGTTGATTTGTCATCCATTTGCAAAGATATTTCAGTAGGTGTGAGTTTATTCAAGTCAAGTCTTTCATATAAAGAGAAAGGCATAACACTAACACCAACTTCTAAATCACACAAAGCAGTTTTCACATAATTCTTTTTGATAGAGCAAGGTATAGTTGGTATTCCTGGATCTCCAAGTTTTTTAGGTACTCCATCTTTGAAAGTATAATTAGCAAGCATAGTGGAGATTTCAGCTTCTGGTATTTTTCTCTTATTTGTGATGATGTCTTTCATATACTTTGCATAAGGAGGCATTTTCAAGATATCAGTCAAGCGAGTACGCAAAAAGACTGGCCTCCGCATTTCAGCAAAGCATTCAAATTCTTCTTCATCATCATTCTTTTTAGTTGACTTGGGTGGAAAAGGCATAGGTTTTTGAACCCACGGTTCTCTTTCTTTACCGTGTTTTCTAGCAATGAAGTCTCTTTTACCATACCTTTGATTTTTAGGTATTGGGTTATCAAGATCAACAGGTGGCTCTATCTCAACATCATTATCTGGTTCTTTTTCATTATTTGGTTGAGCATCTTCATGAACATCAGCATTATCTTTTTCATTATCATTAGGTGGATGTTCATTACCAGATTGAGTTTCAACATCAGAGATAGAAGTTTCATTTTCATTATCAGGAGGTTTTTCTATTTCAGGTTCACTAGTAGTGTGCAAAGTCCTATCATTTTTCTTTTTCTTCTTTTTAGAAGGACTAGGTGCACTAGTGTTGTTTCTTTGTGAATCTTGTTCTATTCTTTTTGGGTATCCCTCAGGATAAAGTGGTTCCTGAGTCATTTTACCTCCTCTAGTTGCAACTCTAACAACAAAGTCATGCATATTATGATTCATTTCATCAAGTAATTCTCTTTGTGATTTAGCAACTTGTTCTAGCTGAGTTTGAACCATAGAAGCATGTTTTCCAACACCTCTAACGTCATTTGATATTCTAAATAACAAGTCACTCAAGTGAGCAATCATATCAGAATTATATTTCAACTGTTTCATAACACTTGCATTGAAGTGGTCTTGTTTTCTAATATAGTTTTCAAACTCATAAAGGCATTGGCTAGGATGCATATTGTGAGGATTATCATTTTCATTGAACTTCATAAGAGAATTTACCTCTACCACCTTAGGCAGTGGTGGTGTATTAAGCCCATGTATTTCTTCAATAGGAGGTAAATTTTTAACATCCTCAGCTTTCATACCCTTTTCCTTCGTAGATTTCTTTGCCTCTTGCATATCTTCAGGACTGAGATATAATATACCCCTCTTCTTTGGAGTGGGTTTAGCCTGTGGTTCAGGAATAGTCCAATCATCATAATTTTTCAATATGTTATTCAATACTTCTTCAGCTTGAGCAATAGTCCATTCCCTGAAAACACAACCAGCACAACTATCTAGGAAATCCCTAGAAGCATCAGTTAGTCCATTATAAAAGATATCAAGTATTTCATTTTTCTTAAGAGGATGATCTGGCAAAGCATTAAGTAACTGGCAAAGCCTCCCCCAAGCTTGTGGGAGACTCTCTTCCTTAGTCTGCACAAAGATAAATATTTCCTGTAAGGCAGCTTGTTTCTTATGAGCAGGAAAATATTTTTCAGAGAAGTAATAAATCATATCCTGGGGACTACGCACACAACCAGGAGTAAGAGTATTGTACCAAGCTTTAGCATCACCTTTTAATGATAAAGGAAATAATTTGAGAATAAAGTAATAGTGAGTTTTCTCATCATGAGTAAAAAAGGGTGGCTATATCATTCAACTTAGTAAGATGTGCCACAACAGTTTCATTTTCATAACCATGGAAAGGATCAGATTCAACCAAAGTAATTAACTCTGGGTCGACAGAGAATTCATAATCCTTATCAGCAATACAGATAGGTGAAGTAGCAAACTTAGGATCACATTTCATTCTAGCATTCAGAGATTTTTCTTTATACTCGCATAGTAATTTCTCTAGATCATCTCTATCCTTACAAGCAAGAATATCTCTAGTTTCTTCTTCACTCATAGCATAACCTTCCGGTACATTAGCCAATTCATATCTAGGAAGGCTAGTTCTAGCAAGTGTTTCAGGAGTTTCAGTTTCAAGCTCATCATCAGATTCAACAACATCATGTTGTATTACTCTAGCAATTTGTTCATCAAGAAATTCACCAAGTGGCACATCATCATTATCAAGCAAGGTACTAGGTAGGGATGTAAACGGATCGGATCGGATCGGATAATGCTTTTACCATATCCTTTACCATATTTTTTCGTCGGATTCGGAGCGGAGCGGATAATGACCGGATGCGGATTTGAATGCGGATTATACCGGACTACGGATTCGGACCGGAAACGGCCAAACAATATCGGATGATACGTGCAAAGAGACATGATTTACCGATATATTTTTCAGACGATCTATAGAAAGATCAAAGGAATTAATATCTTAGACGCTGTAGCAAGTAAGACAGTAAACATCATAGATTCATAATGTTTTGTAGTTTACTAAGATGAAGCCTACTCTACTCGACTACAAATTAACTTGGTATTCATACTTGTATGTGACTGCATGCAAGGAAGAAGGAACCACTACCAATGTTCATACTTGTTCATACTCAATATTCCTAAGTGTGCATGTATGTAGACCACCGTTCAGACCTCGTCATGTATGGGTGTAGTGTAGATCATGGCCACGAGCAGCACCAATTTCACTCACGGTGATCTACTAGACTACCATCATGACCCGCTGTGCATGTAGAGAAGAGAAGTTGCACCTACATGGCGTGGAGCCGTGGACGCATTCATGGATACAACATACCTACCTTCGTCCTTCGACGCCCTAAACTTGCATGATTCATTGCATCTAAAAACATGAAAGGTTAGAGTGCTTGCTCACCTCCGTTGCTTGGATCGACGCCGGCATATTTGCTCATTGTGCCGGACAGCCGACTTGGCGGAGAGATGCGGCCGCCGCCGACGGCCCAAGAAAAGACGATGCTAAGATGAGCAAGGTCGACGGCTGCGTGTGAATTGTGATTCTGGTCTCCTACTAGGCTTAGGTTAAATTCTATTTGTATGTGGTGATTTTTATTAGTGGTCCACGTGGGCATTTGGGCTTCTTAATTGGGCTAAATTTATCGGATAATCCCATTTGTCAACCACGGATAATGCACAAAAAATATCGGATAATCCATATCCGCCGGATATTACCAATACCATATCCTCTACCGTATCCGCCGGATATCCGGTTGACCAATATCCGTATCCGCATCCATATCCACCAGATTTGCGTAAGTGCATACCATATCCTTAAAAACGGATGCGGAAGCGGATGCGAAACAGAAATTATCCGTACCATTTACATCCCTAGTACTAGCATCATCATAAGCATCATTCATAGTCGAAGTAGCATCATCAATAACTTGCGACATATTAGAATTGATAGCATGTGGTGGTGTTGCAAGTTTACTCATAACAAAAGGTGAATCTAAAGCAGAACTGGATGGCAGTTCGTTACCTCCCCTCGTGTTTGAGGGATAAATCTTAGTCTTTGGATCCTTCAGATTCTTCATAGTGATAATATGATAATAATCCCAAGTGACTCAACAAATATAGCTATGCTTCCCGACAACGGCGCCAGAAAAAGGTCTTGATAACCCACAAGTATAGGGGATCGCAACTGTTTTCGAGGGTAGAGTATTCAACCCAAATTTATAGATTCGACACAAGGGGAGCCAAAGAATATTTGAAGGTATTAGCAGCTGAGTTTTCAATTCAACCACACCTGGAGATTAATTATCTGCAGCAAAGTGATCAGTAGCAAAGTAGTTTGATAGTTTTGATAGTAGTGACAACGGCTACGGTAACAGTAACGGTGATAGCAGTAATTTGTAGCAAGTGTAACATTGATGATAGCAATAGTAACGCAGCAAGATCAATAAGGATAAATTCGTAGGCATTGGATCGGTGACTTGTTGGATGATATTCATCATGTGATAGTTATAACCTAGGGCGTTACGGCAATGCTCCAGTTCATCGATATAATGTAGGCATGTATTCCATAAATAGTCATACGTGCTTTATTAAAAGAACTTGCATGACGTCTTTTGTCCTACCCTCCTGTGGCAGGGTCCATATTGGAAACTAAGGGATATTAAGGCCTCCTTTTAATAGAGAACTGGAACAAAGCATTAACACATAGTGAATACATGAACTCCTCAAACTACGGTCATCACCGAGAGTGGGCTCGGTTGTTGTCACTCCGGGGTTGTCGGATCATAACCGTAGTAGGTGACTATAACTTGCAAGATCGGATCTAAAACATGGATATAATTATGAATTCATAAACGGTTCAGATCTGTGTTCATGGCACCCGGGCCCAAAGTGACAAGCATTAAGCATAGCAAAGTCATAGCAACATCAATCTAAGAACATAGTGGATACTAGGGATCGGGCCCTAACAAAACTAACTCGATTACATGATGAATCTCGTGCAATTCCTCACCGACCAGCGAGCCTGCGAAGGAATTACTCACTCACGGTGGGGAGCATCATGGAATTGGCGATGGAGATTGGTTGGTGATGACGAAGAACGAAGATCCCCCTCTCCGGAGCCCCAAACGGACTCCAGATCTGCCCTCCCGAGGAAGAACAGGGCTTGGCGACGGCTCCATCTTGTGGATCGCGATAATTCTTTCTCCCTGATTTTTTCTGGAATAATGTGAATTTATAATATCAGGGGGTCGTCTGCGGGGCCACCAGGTGGGCACAACCCACCTGGGCACGCCAGGAGAGGGGGGCACGCCCTGGTGGGTTGTGCCCAACCAGGGCCCCCCCTCTCTGGTGGGTCTTGGCTCCAGAAATTCTTATTATGGATATAAAAAATCCTCGCAAAGTTTCGTTCCATTCCGAGAACTTTTATTTCTGCACAAAAACAACACCATGGTAGTTCTGCTGAAAACAGCGTCAGTCCGGGGTTAGTTTCATTCAAATCATGCAAATTAGAGTCCAAAACAAGAGGAAAAGCGTGAGAAAAAGTAGATACGTTGGAGACGTATCACGAAGTCGTTGGCCGAAGAGAGAAAGTTGAAGGCGGAGGAGCGTAGACTTGCACTTGAGGAGGAGAGGATCCATGATGCCAAGAAGATCGAGGAACGCGCTATGATGTTCATGAATCCAAACACAATGGATGAAACCGCAAGAAAGTATTGGGAGCTCACTCGGGGAGAGATCTTGGAAGCCTCTCTTCGGAATGTTGGTGGTGGCCGAGGGGTGGTGTTGATGGTGGTGACCGAGGAGGTGGTGTTGATGGTGGTGGGCGAGGGGATGGTGGCGGCGATGATGTTGATGGTGGTGGCCGAGAGGATGGCGGTGGTGATGTTGGTGGTCGAGAGGATGGTGGTGGCCAAGGGGGTGGCGGCGGCGATGATGTTGATTTCTTCGCCGGTTTGGGTTGTGGTGGCCGATGGGGAGGCCAAGGATGCCAACAGTTGGCTCGATCCACAACATATACATGCTATGTCTGTGGTGATTTTGAATCAACCATTGTGTTTGAACTGATGTCTTTTGGGTGAACTTCGCATGTTTTAATTTGAAAAATGTGATGATGAAACTTTATATTATGATGTTTTAATTTGAAAAATGTGATGATGAAACTTTATATTATGATGGTAATGCTATGTCTGTTTTAATTTGAATGTTTTTAAGATATTTATGTAGTGTTCGAAGTTCGTGCGATTAGGACACAAAATCTACAATTTTTTACTCCACTAACTATAGGAGATCGGCTAGGCGCGGCCAGCGTTAGTGAAGTAAAATTTACTTCACTAACTTTACTCCGCCGTTTACTCCCTTAACTTTAGGGGATTGATTAGAAATGCCATAAGTCGATTGAATTTACAATTTAGGCAAGTCGATTTTATAAGAGGAGGAATCACTGAAGAGGAGAAAGCAACCTGGAGGATTCAGTTTAAACCATTACTTTAAAGCCATGTGAGAGCATCTACAGCCGGGTGCCCCAAACGCGTCACATACGCCCGGGCGGGCCACCCGGTCACTGACCAGTCACGTTTTTATGACCCAGACGACCCCCTCAAACGGGCCTCAAATGCCCGGCTGACCGGCACCCCACATATCTAGCCCAATATGGGACGGATATGGGGGCGTCCGGGCACGCCCGCCATGTAGGACTGACGAAGGGGTCCCACGTCGACTCGCCCAGAAACCCGGTGGTCCGACGGACGCCTCCTCCATCGCTGCGGTGTGAACGCCGCGTGGCGCCGCTTGATGTCTGCTAGGACTACGTCGGTATTTCCCCAGAGAGGAAGGGATGATGCAGCACAGCGACGGTAGGTATTTCCCTCAGTGTTGAAACCAAGGTTATCGAACCAGTAGGAGAACCAAGCAACACAATGTAAACAACCCCTGCACACAAATAACAACCACTCGCAACCCGACGTGTTAAAGGGGTTGTCAATCCCTTTCGGGTAACCGTGCCAGAAATTGGTGCGTGGACGGGAGAAAGTTGTAATAGATTGAATAAATAGATCGCAAATAAAATAAAGTGCAGCAAAGTATTTTTGTATTTTTGGTTTAATAGATCTGAAAATAAATACAAGGAAAAAGTAGATCGCAAAGGCAAATATATGAGAAAGAGACCCGGGGGCCGTAGGTTTCACTAGTGGCTTCTCTCGAGAAAAATAGCAAAGGGTGGGTGAACAAATTACTGTTGGGTAATTGATAGAACTTCAAATACTCATGACGATACCTAGGCAATGATCATTATATAGGCATCACGTCCAAGATTAGTAGACCGACTCCTGCCTGCATCTACTACCATTACTCCACACATCGACCGCTATCAGCATGGAACTAGTGTATTAAGTTCATGGAAAAACAGAGTAATGCAATAAGAACGATGACATAATGTAGACAAGATCTATCTATGTAGGATAGACCCCATCATTTTATCCTTAGTAGCAACGATACATACGTGTCGGTTCCCCTTCTTTCAATGGGATCAAGCACCGTAAGATCGAACCCACTACAAAGCACCTCTTCCCATTGCAAGATAAATAGATCAAGTTGGCCAAACAAAACCCAAATATCGGAGAAGAAATACAAGGCTATAAGCAATCATGCATATAAGAGATCAAAGGAACTCAAATAACTTTCATGGATATAAAAAGAAAGATCTGATCATAAACTCAAAGTTCATCGATCCCAACAAACACACCGCAAAAGAGTTACATCATATGGATCTCCAAGAGACCATTGTATTGAGAATTCAGAGAGAGAGAGATGAAGCCATCTAGCTACTAACTACGGACCCGAAGTTCTACAAAGAACTACTAACGCATCATCGGAGAGGCACCAATGGAGGTGGTGAACCCCATCCGAGATGGTGTCTAGATTGGATCTGGTGGTTCTGGATTCTGCGGTGGCTGGATGAATATTTCATCCACTCCCCTAGGGTTTTGGGAATATTGGGGTATTTATAGAGCAAAGAGGCGGTCCATGTTGGGGAACGCAGTAATTTCAAAAAATTTCCTAAGCACACGCAAGAACCATGTAGGTGACGCATAGCAACGAGCGGGAGTGTGTGTCCACGTACCCTTGTAGACCGAAAGTGGAAGCGTTAAGTAACGCTGTTGATGTAGTCGAACGTCTTCGCGATCCAACCGATCAAGTACCGAATGCACGGCACCTCCGCGATCTGCACACGTTCAGCTCGGTGACGTCCCTCGTACTCTTGATCCAGCTGAGGCCGAGGGAGAGTTTTGTCAGCACGACGACGTGATGACGCGATGATGAAGTTACCGACGCAGGACTTCGCCTAAGCACTACAACGATATGACCGAGGTGGAAATCTGTGGAGGGGGGCACCGCACACGGCTAAGACAACTGTCAACTTGTGTGTCTATGGGGTGCCCCCCTCCCCATATATCAAGGAGGGGAGGAGGAGAGGGCCGACCCTCATAGGGCGTGCCCAAGGGGGGGAGTCCTACTCCCAGTAGGAGTAGGTTTTCCCCCTTCCTAGTTGGAGTAGGAGAAGAAGGAAGAGGAAGAGGGAGAGAAGGAAAGGGGGGCCGGCCCCCACCCCAATTCGGATTGGGCTTAGGGGGGGCGCGCCCTCCACTTGGCCGCCTCCTCCTCTCTTCCACTAAGGCCCAATAACGCCCATTGACTCCCCGGGGGGTTCCGGTAACCTCCCGGTACTCCGGAAAATGCCCGAACTCATTCGAAACCATTCCGGTGTCCAAACATAGCCTTCCAATATATCGATTTTTATGTCTCGACCATTTCTAGACTCCTCGTCATGTCCGTGATCACATCCGGGACTCCAAACAACCTTCAGTACATCAAAACACATAAACTCATAATACCGATCATCACCGAACGTTAAGCTTGCATCCTTTTACGACGAACTTTTTGTCACCTCCATAACCAAGAAACATATCCTTATTCCACCAAGGATATTTTTTTACCGCTATCCAGTGATCTACTCCTAGATCACTATTGTACTCCCTTGCCAAACTCAGGACAAGGTATACAATAGGTCTGGTACACAACATGTCATATTTTATAGAACCTATGACTAAGGCATAGGGAATGACTTTTCATTCTCTTTCTATTTCTGCCGTGGTCGGGTTTTGAGTCTTTACTCAACTTTACACCTTGCAACACAGGCAAGAACTCCTTCTTTGACTGTTCCATTTTGAACTACTTCAAAATCTTGTCAAGGTATGTACTCATTGAAAAAACTTATCAAGCGTCTTGATCTATCTCTATAGATCTTGATGCTCAATATGTAAGCAGCTTCACCGAGGTCTTTCTTTGAAAAACCCTTTCAAACACTCCTTTATGCTTTCCAGAAAAATTCTACATCATTTCTGATCAACAATATGTCATTCACATATACTTATCAGAAAGGCTGTAGTGCTCCCACTCACTTTCTTGTAAATACAGGCTTCTCCAAAAATCTGTATAAAATCATATGCTTTGATCACACTATCAAAGCGTATATTCCAACTCCGAGATGCTTGCACCAGTCCATAAATGGATCGCTGGAGCTTGCACATTTTGTTAGAACCTTTAGGATTGACAAAACCTTCTGGTTGCATCATATACAACTCTTCTTTAATAAATCCATTAAGGAGTGCATTTTTATTATCCATTTGCCAGATTTCATAAAATGCGTCAATTGCTAACATGATTCAGACAGACTTAAGCATCGCTACGAGTGAGAAAATCTCATCGTAGTCAACACCTTGAACTTGTCGAAAACCTTTCGCGACAAGTCGAGCTTTGTAGATAGTAACACTACCATCAGCATCTGTCTTCCTCTTGAAGATCCATTTATTCTCAATGGCTCACCGATCATCGGGCAAGTCAATCAAAGTCCATACTTTGTTCTCATACATGGATGCCATCTCAGATTTCATGGCCTCAAACCATTTCGTGGAATCTGGGCTCATCATCACTTCCTCATAGTTCGTAGGTTCGTCATGGTCTAGTAACATGACTCCCAGAATAGGATTACCGTACCACTCTGGTGTGAACATATTCTGTTTAACCTACGAGGTTCAGTAGTAACTTGATTTGAAGTTTCATGATCATCATCATTAACTTCCTCACTAATTGGTGTAGGCATCACTGGAACTGATTTCTGTGATGAATTACCTTCCAATTTGGGAGAAGGTACAATTACCTCATCAAGTTCTACTTTCCTCCCACTCACTTCTTTCGAGAGAAACTCCTTCTCTAGAAAGGATCCATTCTGAGCAACGAATATCTTGCCTTCGGATCTGTGATAGAAGGTGTACCCAACAGTTTCCTTTGGGTATCCTATGAAGACGCATTTCTCCGATTTGGGTTCGAGCTTATCAAGTTGAAGTTTTTTCACATAAGCATCGCAGCCCCAAACTTTAAGAAACGACAGCTTAGGTTTCTTGCTAAACCATAGTTCATACGGTGTCGTCTCAACGGATTTAGATGGTGCCCTATTTAACGTGAACGCAGCTATCTCTAATGCATAACCCCAAAACGATAGTTGTAAATCGGTAAGAGACATCATAGTTTGCACCATATCTAAAAAAGTACGGTTACGATGTTCGGACACACCATTACGCTGTGGTGCTCCAGGTGGTGTGAGTTGGAAAACTATTCCACATTGTTTCAAATGAAGACCAAACTCATAACTCAAATATTCACCTCCACGATCAGATCGTAGAAACTTTTATTTTCATGTTACGATGATTTTCCACTTTACTCTGAATATTTTTTTGAACTTTTCAAATGTTTCAGACTTATGTTTCATCAAGTAGATATACCCATATCTGCTCAAATCATCTGTGAAGGTCAGAAAATAACGATACCCGCCGCGAGCCTCAACACTCATCGGACCGCATACATCAGTATGTATTATTTCCAATAGTCAGTTGCTCGCTCCATTGTTCCGGAGAACGGAGCTTTAGTCATCTTGCCCATGAGGCATGATTCGCAAGCATAAAGTGATTTGTAATCAAGTGATTCCAAAAGTCCATCAACATGGAGTTTCTTCATGTGCTTTACACCAATATGACCTAAATGGCAGTGCCACATATACGTTGCAGTATCATTATTAACTTTGCATCTTTTGGCTTCAATATTATGAATATGTGTATCACTATGATCGAGATTCAATAAACCATTTATATTGAGTGTATGACCATAGAAGGTTTTATTCATGTAAATAGAACAACAATTATTCTTTGACTTAAATGAATAACCGTATTGCAATAAACATGATCCAATCATATTCATGCTCAACGCAAACACCAAATAACATTTATTTTAGGTTCAACACTAATCCCGAAGGTAAAGGGAGTGTGCGATGGTGATCTTATCAACCTTGGAATCACTTCTAACACACATCATCACCTCGCCCTTAACTAGTTACTACTCTTAGCAACTGAACCAGTATCAAATACCGAGGGGTTGCTATATACACTAGTAAAGAGTACACATCAATAACATGTATATCCAATATACCTTTGTTCACTTTGCCATCCTTCTTATCCGCCAAGTATCTAGGGCAGTTCCACTTCCAGTGACCATTTTCTTTGCAGTAGAAGCACTCAGTTTCAGGCTTGGGTCTAGCTTTGGGCTTCTTCATGGGAGTGGCAACTTGCTTGCCATTCTTCTTGAAGTTCCCTTTCTTTCCCTTGCCCTTTTACTTGAAACTAGTGGTCTTGTCAACCATCAACACTTGATGCTTTTCTTGATTTCTACCTTCGCTGATTTCAGCATCACGAAGAGCTCGGGAATCTTTTTCGTCATCCCTTGAATATTATAGTTCATCATGAAGTTCCAGTAACTTGGTGACAGTGACTAGAGAACTTTTTCAATCACTATCTTATCTGGAAGATTAACTCCCACTTGATTCAAGAGATTGAGTACTCAGACATTCTGAGCACATGCTCACTGGTTGAGCTATTCTCCTCCATCTTGTAGGCAAAGTAATTGTCAGAGGTCTCATACCTCTGGACTCGGGCATGAGTCTGAAATACCAATTTCAGCTCTTGGAGCATCTCATATGCTCCGTGGCATTCAAAACGTTTTTGAAGTCCCGGTTCTAAGCCGTAAAGCATGGTGCACTAAACTATCAAGTAGTCATCATACCGAGCTTTGTCAAACGTTCATAATGTCTGCATCTGCTCCTGCAATAGGTCTGTCACCTAGCGGTGCATCAAGGACATAATTCTTCTGTGCAGCAATGAGGATAATCCTCAGATCACGGACCTAGTCCGCATCATTGCTACCCTCATTTTTCAACATAGTTTTTCTCTAGGAACATATCAAAAATACACGGGGAGCTACATCGCGAGCTATTGATCTACAACATAGTTATGCAAATACTATCAGGACTAAGTTCATGATAAATTAAAGTTCAATTAATCATATTACTTAAGAACTCCCACTTAGATAGAAATCCCTGTAGTCATCTAAATGATCACGTGATCCATATCAACTAAACCATGTCCGATCATCACGTGAGATGGAGAAGTTTTCAATGGTGAACATCACTATGTTGATCATATCTACTATATGATTCACGCTCGACCTTTCGATCTCAGTGTTCCGAGGCCATATCTGCATATGATAGGCTCGTCAAGTTTAACCCGAGTATTCCGCGTGTGCAAAATTGGCTTGCACCCGTTGTATGTGAACGTATAGCTTATCACACCCGATCATCACGTGGTGTCTCAGCACGACGAACTGTCGCAACGGTGCATACTTAGGGAGAACACTTATACCTTGAAATTTAGTGAGAGATCATCTTATAATGCTACCGCCGTACTAAGCAAAATAAGATGCATAAAAGGATAAACATCACATGCAATCAATATAAGTGATATGATATGGCCATCATCATCTTGTTCCTTTGATCTCCATCTCCAAAGCACCGTTATGATCACCATCGTCACCGGCTTGACACCTTGATCTCCATCGAAGCATCGTTGTCGTCTCGCCAACTATTGCTATCACGACTATCGCTACCGCTTAGTGATAAAGTAAAGCAATTACATGGCGATTGCATTTCATACAGTAAAGCGATAACCATAAGGCTCCTGCTAGTTGTCGATAACTGTAACAAAACATGTTCATCTCATACAACAATTTATATATCATCACGTCTTGACCATATCACATCACAACATGCCCTACAAAAACAAGTTAGACCTCCTCTACTTGTTGTTGTAGATTTTACGTGGCTGCTACGGGCTTAGCAAGAACCGTTCTTACCTACACATCAAAAACCACAACGATTTTTCCTCAAGTGTGTTGTTTTAACCTTCAACAAGGACCAGGCATAGTCACACTCGATTCAATTAAATTTGGAGAAACAGACACCCACGAGCCACCTGTGTGCGAAGCACGTCGGTAGAACCAGTCTCGCATAAGCGTACGCGTAATGTCGCTCTGAGCCGCTTCATCCAACAATACCACCGAATCAAAGTATGACATGCTGGTAAGCAGTATGACTATTATTGTCGGATCTGGGGTTCCGGCAAAACCCTTAAGGATCAAACTCTGGGGTGCGCGCGAAGTTCTTTCCCTCCTACCGATCTACGCCCTAGCTCACTAAGATCTCGCGGACGAACTCGACGAACTCGCAACACAGAAAGACACGAGATTTATACTGGTTCGGGCCACCGTTGCAGTGTAATACCCTACTCCAGTGTGGTGGTGGATTGCCTCTTGGGCTGATGATGAACAGTACAAGGGGAAGAACAGCCTCCTGAGGTTGAAGTGTTCTTGTGTTTGGTGTGAGGCTAGGGGTTGGCTCTGGATCTGATCCGATGCCTCTACTATGGTGGCTAGTTCTACTTATATAGGCCCTTGTCCTCTCCCCAAATATTGAGCGGGAAGGGAGCCAACAACGGCGGGCAATTTTGAAGGGGGACAGCTAGTACAAGCTATCCTGACAAAAGTGGTCTTCGCCTGCGAAAGGCTCTAGTGGTGACGCCGTCTTGGGCTCCATGCTGACCTCCATCTTGCCGTCCTGCTGGTCTTCGGTCTCGTTGCACCGATATGGAAACCTTTGCTTGATGCCTCGGTACTCCGCGCCTGCGCCTGCCTCCTTAGCACCAAAGAGGAAACAAGGACACTGCACGCGCTGGTGCCCGCCTGGTGTCGATCGTCATGGCTCACGTCACGCGAGCCTCACGAGGTTTCCCCCGCCTTGATATCTCCGCTCCTCGTGAGCCTGCCTGGAGAGGCTGCTTCGGAGGAGGTCTTGCGTCGTCCGCCCCGCGAGGCTTGGCCCCTCGCGAGGGTCTTGAACGCCTTGCTGATGAAGATGGGCCGTACGGCCTGCTAGCACAGCCACGCCGTGGGCCACAGGCAGGGAAGTCTGGGGACCCCCGTTCCCAGAACGCCGACAGTAGCCCCCGGGCCCAAGGCGCGCTCGGGCATGGCTTCGAGGCAAAGCCAAAGGTCAAGCACGGAGCGCCGCGGGCCCCAAAAGCCTGCGGCCTTGGTCGACGCACGGCGGTTGATTGGACGTGGGTGTCTCCGCTTCCCCACGCTGCCTCGGCAACTTCCCGACTTGACAAAAGGCTGGCGCAGACAGTACCTGCCTTCATTGCTTCTTCCTTGCCTCGCTCCAGATCCCCTTTCTCGCTCCTCGCCACCGATACCTCCAGATCCGCTCCAATCTTGCTCCGCATCTGCGACCCATGGCGCCGCGCAAGGTCAAGACCTCCTCGGCACCAGCTTGGTATGAGCCAGCTCTTGAAGCGCCCACCGTCACAAAGAAGAGCCTCGCCTCCGCGCGCCTTCTGACGGCGGGGGAGAGCAATGAGTGGGGGAAGACGGAGCTCCGGCTTGCATCCGACGTGCCGGAGCCTGAGGGAAGCACCTTCTTCCCCTTCTTCTCGAGCAGCATCGTCGTCGGGTTGGTTCCCCCCTTCTCCGATTTGTTTTATGAGGCCCTCGACCACTACGGTCTACAGGCGTTGCACCTCCATCCCAACTCTATCCTCCTCCTGTCCATCTTTGCCTACTACTGTGAGGCGTACCTGGGCGTGATGCCATTCGTGGCGCTTCTACGCCACTTCTTCTTCCTTCGCGTCAACGATGGACACATCTCCAGGTGCACCAATTTCGTCGCATCTGGCAAGGCCAACTCAATCTCGAGCACCGGGAAGAGGGCCGACAACATCCGAGCCAATTGGGTCATGATGGACGCCAAGTGCGCCCATCCGCGTTTGGTGTTGCCAATGGAGGCGCCCCAGTTCAACAAGGGGTGGCCCCGTGCAGAGCTCGCTGATGAGCGAGCGTTGTCTATGTTGGGGCAGATGACGACCGACTTGAAGCCGGGCAACGCGAAGGCGGCCAAGGTGACGGGGGTCATGCTGCTGAGGGAGCTCTTGATGCTGCGAGTTGCTCCACTTCAGGCACGCGCGCGCCCCCTGTGGAAGCTTGGAGGTGAAAGGGACAAGCCCCGCCTGAGGTCAGGGGCCCTGCCTGGCGACGAACTGGCTGCTGTCCTGCGCCTCATAGTTGGGGACAACCAGGAGAACCCGCCGAGCGCCTTCGTTCCTTTGTTCCATCGCAAGGACTGGGAGGAATCTGTCGCCTCCAGGCCGACCTTCGACGCGCACGGGCTGGTGCCGCTGGCCCCCACAGGAGCCCCCGCAGCACCGAAGCCGGTGGAGGTGTCCTCTGACGAGTCCCGTGGGGAGGAGGAAGAGGAGGTGGACTCGGAGAAGACTCTTGAAGAGGTGGGGGAGACTCCTCCTTTGAGCAAGGCTGAGATCCTCCGCGCCCTTCCTGACGACGCCGAGGCCGACGCTCGCCAGGAGGAGAGGGAGCAGCCCCTCATCCCGACAAGGGGTAGGTCATCATTGGTTCCCCGAGACGCCGCCTCCGTCTTGACACCTCCCGGGGCCGGCTCCGGCCCTTCTGCTGCGCCGCCTTCTACCGCCGGGGCCCGCGCGCCCACTTCTCAGGCCCCGACGCTTTCAGGCTTCAAGCTTCCCAAGCGGAAGGTAGAATACGTCGCGGTGGATCGGTAAGTGCCTTGAGCTTCGTCTTGTCCCTGGTTGTACTTGTTATTTCCTGACGTTCACCCTTGGTTGATTAGGCCGATGCCTTCGGCGAAGAAAAGGAAGGAGGATACGGCGGCCGCGCCTCCCTCCGCAGAGAAAGGAGGCAGCAACACTCACACTTCCCCAACCCGGTCGCCCTCGCGAGGCCAAGGAGAGCACCATCGTGAGAGTCAGCCCCCTTGGCCCCGCTGGCTCCGGAGGTACCGGCGTCTGGCTCGGCTGATGTGGTTCCGACCGCTCTAGAACCTGTAGCCTCCCAGGCCCTGGTGACGACGTCGCCTCCTTCCGCTGCCGCACTCCACTCCCAGGTTCTTCTGCTTCTGCTGCTGTCCTGGAGCGTGCTCTTTTGGAGATGACCCAGCTGCAGGCAGATCTCCTGAGCGCGGACCCGCGCCTGGTAGCCGGGCGCCTGGAGTTGGCCTCCGGATGGCTTCACTCCGACTCGGCGGTTCGCGCGACGCTGAGCCAGGCCGCGGCGTCTTCCGAGAAGGAGAAGCAGAGCGCCGCCAATGCTGCAGCCGATCGCGAGGCGGCACTGAAAGACGTCAAGGTCGCCCGCGACCACTGTCAAGAGCTGGAGGACGAGCTGAAGAGCCTGCGCGATAAGCACGCCAAAGAAACACGCAGCCGCCAGGCGAAGAAGGAGGAGATGAGGGCACGGGAGGATGCCGTCAAGAACCGTGACGCTGAGCTGGGGGAGTTGGAGAGGACGCAGGCTGCCGAGCGCAGCCGGTTGGAAGAACTGGAGCGGAAGGTGAAGGCGAGGGAGGCCGATCTTGACGCCAAGGCGCGGGTCCTGGCCGAAGACCGCGTGGCCTTTGCCGATCTCGAGGAGAGGTCCTGCGCAGCACTGAAGATGCTCTACGAGCACGGCCTAGAGAGGCCGCTGACCACCGATGAGGACAGCCCCGCCCGGCTGCTTCCTCTCTTGGTGAAACCGCTTGAGGAAGTCGTGGATGGTATCGGTCCCATGGCAGAGGCAGAAGCTCGCGTCCTGTCTTCAGCTGCATTGACTCGTGTCTTCGGCCATCTGCACCTTCGCGACCCCAGCGCTTGTCTTGGCGAGCTGCTAGAGCCTGTGGCTGATGTTCACTGCGCAGCTGCCGCCGCAACCGTGCAAGGCCAGGTGGAGGCCCTGCTGAAGAAGTTCCACGGCTTTGCCTCCGCACCCTTGTCCGGCAACGCCGCAGATCCTGCAGCAGGTGGTGCAGGTGAAGGCGACGTTACCCGGGGAGGAGCACCTTCCGCAGGCGATGACGGCGTCCAGGGGTGACCTGCAGCTACTCTCCAGTTTCATTCCTGTAATACGCATCAGGCCTCGTGGAGGCGTTAAACTTTCCTTTGATATTCTGAGGACAATATGTTTTGTAATATTTGCTTCGAGATTTTGCGATTTTCTTCCTATTCACTTTGTGTTCTGCATCGGCAGAGCCCAGCCCCGCGCATACCTCAACCGCCGTTGGGCCGACCGGAGACCAGGACGGACCAAGGAATGAGGGGCTACGTGACCAGTTAGGCTCCTGAGTCGCGATGCTCAGGAGTCCCCCTTGATGCACAAATAGCTTACAGGAAGAGTACGCGAGGATAGATTAATGTTCTACATCGGCAGAGCCCGGCCCCGCAAATACCTCAACCGCCATTGGGCCGACCGGAGACCAGGACGGACCAAGGAGTGAGGGGCTACGTGACTAGTTAGGCTCCTGAGTCGCGATGCTCAGGAGTCCCCCTTGATGCGCAAATAATTTCCATACCTACCCTCGCCGAGGCCTCGGGAGGGGCGTGCGACGACCAGGTCCGGGAGACCTGTTTGAGCAGCGTGCGCTTAGGCGTGACCCGAGCGCAGCCCCCAGGCCCGGGAGACCTGGTTGGATGGTGTACGCTTGGGCGTGACCCGAGCGCAGCCCCCGTGTCCAGCCCCCTCGCGTGGCTCTCCCGAGGGGAGGCATTGCGGTGAGGCCGGACGCTGAGCTCTGGGACTCCCTGAGGTTGGTACGACCTTGGAGCTGCCCTCAGTTGTTTATCGCCAGCGCGGAGCATAGTGCTTCCGCTTGTGCACAGGCATAGCCGCTCCTCGGTAGTGTCGACGGCCAGCGCGGAGCATGGTGCTTCCACTTGTGCATGGGAGGGCCCCCCCCCCTCCAGGAGGAGCCCTCGGGGCGTGTACAACCCCGCCCTGACACGTGGCTTGCACATCAGGGCTGCGAGGTGTATCTGGGCACTCGTGAGCCAGCGCAGGACTCACGAGGCCCTACCTCAAGGCGGGTTGCGCCTGGTCTTGAGTCTTTGATAGCTGTGCGTTCCTGCGAGATAGTTAGGTGCAAGCGCTCTATGTCCTCAGGTCCCGGCCCTCGAGTGAGCTCAGCTGCCGCTGGTATGCCAGGTCGCGATGCCGTGGTCAAGGCTAGGGGGTGAGGGCTGGAGAGCCAGTAAGAGCTCCTGAGTCGCGATGCTCAGGAGCCCCCCTTTTAATGCGCAAGCGAATTGCATGATAGAGGGGTGGACCCGTGGCAGGCAGTAATCGGGCAGATTAAGCATGGAAGGCAAATCGGCTTGGGTAAATGTAGGAAGATACATGCCACTGGGTCAGGCCCGAGCAGCTTGGGGATGATGCAGCCCGAGGGGCGCCCCCAGCAAGGTAAGCTAAAGACATAAGAAAAGGATACACGCCACAGGGACGGACCCACACGGCCTGGGAATAATGCAGCCCGAGGGGCGCTCCCAGCTAAATGAACTTGGAAAATGTCACCTGGTTCTGTCGACGAAGGAGAGTTGAGGCAGCTGAAGGCGTGCACGAAGGGGTAGCTCCTCATGAGCCACCGGGGCCTTGAGCATCGGGAGGCTCTGAGGACTCAGGTGGTTCCTAGAGGACCGTCTCCATCTCCGCCAAGACGGCGTGGTGCCTGGCCTCCCGAGCCGCCAGGATACGCTGCATGTTGCGCTGATAGGCTGACGACACGCTCGGCAGGCCAAAGGGCATGCGAATGTAGCTGTGCGGTGGACCCTTGCAGCTCCCCGCGCGCGAAGGCTAGAAGAGCTCCTGAGAAGCGGCCCTGTTGAGCCCTGGAACGTCGATGCAGACGCGCAGCCCGTCATCCTCGTCTGGATGGGGAGCTGTGCCTCATGAGCGGCGGTCGCCGTGCATGGCCCTTGCGTCTTGCAATTCCTGAGTGGTCTTGGTGATGAACTCCTGAGCGGTGGGCGCTCCTTGCCCCGTGTTCTCCTGAGGGAAACGTGCCGCAAAGCACGCCTCCAAGTGGTGCCCAAGCGCCTCCCTCGTGATGTTGGCAAGGTTTGAGGCCCTCCAGAAGAGAGCCCCCAAGCCCTACCCGAGGAGGGCACCGGGCGCGCCTTCCTATGCGATGGAGGGAGGCTCCCCTGGAGCGGGCGCTGATCCTGACGAGGTTCCAGCCGCGACGCCACCCTCCTAAGGTCCGGCTCGGCGCAGCTGATTCTTCTTGGGGATGGCCTCTGGAGGTCCCTCACTTTTGCTGTCGGGGTCATCGATTGCTGCAGCTTGGAAGGCGCGCTCGAGGGAGCACACTACATCTCTCTCTTCACATGGGACCGTGATGATTCCGCCGCTTCCCGGCATCTTGAGGACGTTGTAGCCGTGGTGGGTGACGGCCATGAACTTGGCTAGGGCTGGATACCCAAGGATGGCGTTGTATGACAGACGGATGTGCGCGACGTCGAAGTCGATGAGCTCGGTGCTGTAATTCTTGCGTTCCCCGAAGGTGACAGGGAGGCAGACCTGCCCTATCGGTGTGGTGGAACCATCAGTCACTCCTGAGAAGGGCGTGGTAGGATGAAGCTGGTCATATGGGACTTGGAGGTTGTCGAACATATCGACGGACATGACGTTGAGCCCTACGCTGCCGTCGATGAGGGTCTTGGTGACTTGCACGTTGCTGATGACTGGTGAGCAAAGCATCGGGAGGGCGCCAGCAGTAGCCGCGCACTTGAGCTGATCCGCCGAGCTGAACGTGATGGGGCACTGGGACCATCTGAGTGGGCGTGTGGCCTCGAGCTTGGGGAGGACTGCATTCACTTCACGAGCAAACTGCTTGAAGATACGCTGCGAGGCTGGGGCCTGGGCTCCGCCCAAGATGCAAGCGATAGCACGCGGCTCCTGGAAGCCCCCAGCCCCCTCGTCTAGATGGTGGCCGTCGTTCCTTCTTGGCGGTGGCGGCAGCGGGGGAAGACCGGCGTTGCCCTGGGGGCGATCCTCACGAGGCTGGTCTCTCCAGGCACCCTCGCGAGGATGATCCTGCCAGTGGTCCTCACGAGGCCGGTCGCGCCACTCCTGGCGCAGGCCACGGTCGTCCTAGCGTCCGCCACCACGTCCTCCTCCTCGGCCGTAGCCCCGGTCGCTGCGTTCGGGGCGTCGACCATAGCGTCCATCGCGAATGGCTCTGAGCTCTTGACAGTCACTGGTTTTGTGGGTGTTTAGGTTGTGGAAGGCGCAGAACGGCCGACTGTTCTTGGATGACACGGGCTGATCTCTGCCTCGCTTGGTGTCGGGCTCCGCTGCGAGCACAGCTGCTTCCTTGCGCTTCACGTCCTTGGCCTTAGCCTTCTTCTCCTCTACACCCGTAGCTGACAGCTCAAGGAGGGAAAGGCACCCCTCCTCAGCTCTTGCGCACTTGGTTGCTAGGTTGAACAGCTCCTGAGATGTGCACAGCTCCTCATGGATAGCAAGCTCTTCCTTCATCTTGATGTCGCGGACGCCATCGGAGAACGCGGAGATGATGGCCTCATCCGTGACCTTGGGGATCTTGAGACGAGTGTTGTTGAAGCGCTGGATGTACTTCTGGAGGGTCTCTCCTGGTTGTTGCTTGATGCGGCGCAGGTCGCCTGCGGCCGGCGGGCGGTCGCGGGTGCCCTGGAAGTTGGCGACGAAGCGGTCGCGCATCTCGTCTCAGGAGGAGATCGAGCCCTGCGGCAGGTTCAAGAGCCAGGAGCGGGCACCATCCTTGAGGGCCATAGGAAACCAGTTCGCCATGACTTTCTCATCGCCGTTGGCTGCTTCGATGCTTAGCTCGTAGAGCTGCAGGAACTCCACGGGGTCGGCGGTGCCGACGTAGCGAGGGGGCAGATCTGGCTTGAACTTGCCTGGCCAGGCGACGCTACGCAGCTCGGGGGTGAAGGCGCGACAGCTGGCCATGGTCGCCGGGGCCCATCTCAGTGGTGGAGCTTGGTCTTGATGAGGTCCGCGCGCCGCCACCGTAGGCAGCGCGCGGTCTTGGCGAGGCGGCGCAGGGAGCGCAGGTGCCGCTCCTCATGGCCGAGGAATTTCTTGGCAGCTTATCTCTTCGCGCGCGGGCACCGGGCATGGTGGATCGCGCCTTGGGGCCGTGCACCTTGGCGCCAAGGCACAGTCTTGGGGCAGAGGTGGTGGAGGCGCTCCATGAGCCACATCGCCCGTGGCTGGCGGAGGGTGAGGCAGAGAGAGGGACGGCGCTGGGGAGCCCCCTGCGGTGCGGACGAGCTCGGCGACGCGGTCGAGCCAGTCCTCGTAGAGGTCGTCGACCAGACGGTAGTGCAGGAGCTCGTTCGCCATGAGGAGCGCGGCCCGTGCGTCCATGGGAGCGCGACGTGCATGGGACGAAGAACTGGCCGGGGTCAGCGATGGAGTGGCGGTGCGGCCGTCCTGCCGCACCGATGGGTGCAGCGAGGACGCTTGCTGCTCGTTCCCCGCCGGGCCAGTGGCGGCGTTGGCGGCAGGAGACGGAGAACGACGAGGTGGCCCGCCGACGGGAGCCGTCTGAGCAACGCGGGTGGTGAGGGCAGCCCGACGCTCAGCTTGAGCGCGGCGAGCGTCTGCCATGGAAACGATGGAGCGACGGAGCGCCGATCGACGGAAGGGAAGCTACGGTGCCCCCTACCTGGCGGGCCAAATGTCGGATCTGGGGTTCCAGCAAAATCCTTAAGGTTCAAACTCTGGGGTGCGCGCGAAGTTCTTTCCCTCCTACCAATCTACGCCCTAGCTCGCTAAGATCTCGCGGACGAACTCGACGAACTCGCAACACAAAAAGACACATGGTTTATACTAGTTCGGGGCACCATTGCGGTGTACTACCCTACTCGAGTGTGGTGGTGGTGGATTGCCTCTTGAGCTGATGATGACCAGTACAAGGGGAAGAACAACCTCCTGAGGTTGAGGTGTTCTTGTGTTTGGTGTGAGGCTAGGGGTTGGCTCTGGATCTGATCCGATGCCTCTACTATGGTGGCTAGTTCTACTTATATAGGCCCTGGTCCTCTCCCCGAATATTGAGCGGGAAGGGAGCCAAGAACGGTGGGCAATTTTGAAGGGGGACAGCTAGTACAAGCTATCCTGACAAAAGTGGTCTTCGCCTGCGAAAGGCTCTGGTGGTGACGCCGTCTTGGGCTCCATGGTGACCTCCGTCTTGTTGTCCTGCTGGTCTTCGGTCTCATTGCACCGATATGGAAACCTTTGCTTGATGCCTCGGTACTCCGCGCCTGCGCCAGCCTCCTTAGCACCAAAGAGGAAACAAGGATGCTGCGCGCGCTGGCGCCCACCTGGCGCTCGCCTAGTGTCGATCGTCATGGCTCACGTCACGCGAGCGTCGCGAGGTTTCCCCCGCCTTGATATCTCCGCTCCTTGTGAGCCTGCCTGGAGAGGCCGCTCCGGAGGAGGTCTTGCGTCGTCTGCCCCACGAGGCTTGGCCCCTCGCGAGGGTCTTGAACGGCTTGCTGATGAAGATGGGCCGTATGGCCTGCTAGCACAGCCACGCCGTGGGCCGCAGGCAGGCAAGTCTGGGGACCCCCGTTCCCAGAACGCCGACAATTATCTCCCACAACTCTTTGTGTTTTACTCGTGCATATAAAATCTACGCATAAACCTGGCTCGGATGCCACTGTTGGGGAACACAGTAATTTCAAAAAATTTCCTACACACACGCAAGATCCATCTAGGTGATGCATAGAAACGAGCAGGAGAGTGTGTCCACGTACCCTCATAGACCGAAAGCAGAAGCGTTAAGTAACGCGGTTGATGTAGTCGAACGTCTTCGCGATCCAACCGATCAAGTACCGAACGCATGGCAACTCCGCGATCTGCACACGTTTAGCTCGGTGTCGTCCTCGTACTCTTGATCCAACAGATGCCGAGGGAGAGTTTCGTCAGCACGACGGCATGATAATGGTGATGATGAAGTTACCGACGCAGGGCTTCGCCTAAGCACTACAACGATATGACCTAGGTGGAAATCTGTGGAGGGGGGTACCGCACACGGCTAAGACAACTGTCAACTTGTGTGCCTATGGGGTGCCCTCCTCCCCGTATATCAAGGAGGGGAGGAGGAGAGGGCCGACCCTCATAGGGCGCGCCCAAGGGGGGGAGTCCTACTCCCAGTAGGAGTAGGTTTCCCCCCTTCCTAGTTGGAGTAGGAGAAGAAGAAAGAGGGAGAGGGAGAGAAGGAAAGGGGGGCCGACCCCCACCCCAATTCGGATTGGGCCTAGGGTGGGCGCGCCCTCCACCTGGCCGCCTCCTCCTCTCTTCCACTAAGGCCCAATAAGGCCCATTGACTCCCCGGGGGGTTCCAGCAACCTCCCGGTACTCCGGAAAATGCCCGAACTCATTCGGAACCATTTCGGTGTCCAAACATAGCCTTCCAATATATCGATCTTTATGTCTCGACCATTTCGAGACTCCTCGTCATGTCCGTGATCACATCCGGGACTCCGAACAACCTTCGGTACATCAAAACACATAAACTCATAGTACCGATCGTCACCGAACGTTAAGCGTGCGGACCCTACGGGTTCGAGAACTATGTAGACATGACCGAGACTCATCTCCGTCAATAACCAATAGCGGAACCTGGATGCTCATATTGGATCCCACATATTCTACAAAGATCTTTATCGGTCAAACCGCATAACAACATACGTTGTTCCCTTTGTCATCGATATGTTACTTGCCCGAGATTCGATCGTCGGTATCTCAATACTTAGTTCAATCTCGTTATCGGCAAGTCATTTTACTCATTCCGTAATGCATCATACCGCAACTAACTCATTAGTCACATTGCTTGCAAGGCTTATAGTGATGTGCATTACCGAGAGGGCCCAGAGATACCTCTCCGACAATCGGAGTGACAAATCCTAATCTCGATCTACGCCAACTCAACAAACACCATTGGAGACACCTGTAGAGCATCTTTATAATCACCCAGTTATGTTGTGACTTTTGATAGCACACTAAGTGTTCCTCCGGTATTCGGGAGTTGCATAATCTCATAGTCATAGGAACATGTATAAGTCATGAAGAAAGCAATAGCAACAAACTAAAATGATCATTGTGCTAAGCTAACGGATGGGTCTTGTCAATCATATCATGCTCTAATGATGTGATCCCGTTAATCAAATGACAACTCATGTCTATAGCTAGGAAACTTAACCATCTTTGATTAACGAGCTAGGCAAGTAGAGGTATACTAGTGACACTCTGTTTGTCTTTGTATTCACACATGTACTAAGTTTCCGGTTAATACAATTCTAGCATGAATAATAAACATTTATCATGATATAAGGAAATATAAATAACAACTTTATTATTTCCTCTAGGGCATACATTAGTAGAAAACAGGGCTTTGGTTCGGCCAGAAAAGAGCATTAAACCCGGTTGCATTACGAACCGGGACTAATGTGAGCATTAGTCCCGGTTCGAGCGGCTAGGGCACCGTACAGGCATTAGTCCCGGTTCAAATGGGACCTTTAGTCCCAGTTGGTGCCACGAACCGGGACTAAAGGGTGCGATGCCCATTAGTACCGGTTCGTGGCACCAACCGGTACTAAAGGTTAGACCTTTAGTCCCGGTTCGAGCCACCAACCGGTACTAATGGGGTTTGAGGCATTAGTACCGGTTCATGGCACGAACCGGTACTAAAGGTCCCATTTTCAAACTCTACCCCCCCTGTGGATCGCCTTTTCAGTTTTGTAAAAAGCAAAAGAAAATGATAAAAACTTCAAAAATTAAAATCCTTCCAGATGTAGTTATGTTGCTACATGTACTAGTTAGGAAAATTTAAAAACTTAAATTTGGACATGTTTTGCAAAAAGTGTAGGGAAAATGTAAACGGTTATAACTTTTGCATACGATGTCAGAAAAAACGTATAATATTTCAAAATGTTCAGCATGAAAATCCGCATCCGATTTTGACAGCCTACGGCCTGTTTGCAAATTTTTAGAATCCTCAAATTCTAAAAGGAAAAAAGTTATGCTCAAATTTCAGTTTTTTTTGAATTTTTGTTAAATCTGGTCAAACTATGGTCAAACTACTTATTCAAGAAGTATTAGTGTTACTAAATAATTATTCAAGAATATTAGTGTTACTAAATAATTATTTCAGTTTTTTTGAATTTTGGTCAAATCTGGTCAAACTGTGGTCAAACAATGGTAAACTAATTATTCAAGAAATATTAGTGTTGCTAAATAATTATTTCAGTTTTTTTGAATTTTGGTCAAATCTGGTCAAACTGTGGTCAAACTATGGTCAAACTACTTATTCAAGAAATATTAGTGTTACTAAATAATTTTTTTTAGAACAATAGTTTCAAACTCAAACAGTGAAATGTGTGACTTCATGCTCAAGCTAAATTCCCGAGGGTTAATAGGATTGACATCTTACTATTGTCAGGAAAACAACAAGTGCAGACTTGGAAACGAGGGAGAATAGAACCCGGAAGTTAAGCGTGCTCAGGCTGGAGTAGTGAGAGGATGGGTGACCGTCCGGGAAGTTAGATGATTTGGAATGATGAGGGGTGATTAGAGATTAGAGGTTAAATTGAGCAGTGATGAGGGGTGATTAGAGATTAGAGGCTAAAATAATTCAGAAATTTCAAAATCAAAAACAAAATCAAAAAAAAATTTCAAAAAAAAAATCATAAAATTTCCTTTAGTACCCGGTTGGTGTTACCAACCGGGACTAAAGGTGGACCTCCAGGCAGCGGCCACGTGGAGGGCCTTTAGTCCCGGTTCGTGTAAGAACCGGGACTAAAGGGGGAGGCTTTAGTAACGACCCTTTAGTCCCGGTTCCAGAACCGGGACTAAAGGCCCTTATGAACCGGGACTAAAGGCCCTTATGAACCGGGACTAAAGGCCCTTTTTCTACTAGTGATATTTCCTTCAGTCCGGGGGCACCCGAGGTGGGCACAACCCACCAGGGCACGCCTGGGCTTCCTGGGGCGCCCTGGTGGGTTGTGCTCTCCTCAGAGCACCCCCAGGCACAGCCAGGGCCCATTACGTGTCTTCTGGTCCATAAGAAATATCCGTGAAGTTTCGTTGATATTGATTTCCTGCGATGTAAAAAACATGCAGAAAAAGCAACTAGCACTTTGCACTATGCTAATAGGTTAGTACCAAAAATGATATAAAATGACTATAAAATGATTATAAAACATCTAAGATTGATAATATAACAACATGGATTAATTAAACATTATAGATACGTTGGAGACGTATTAGCATCCCCAAGCTTAACTCCTACTCGTCCTCGAGTAGGTAAGTGATAAAAACAATTTTTTTATGTGGAATGCTGCCTAATGTCGGTGTCAAAACCGGCGGATCTCGCGTAGGGGGTCCCGAACTGTGCATCTAAGGCGGATGGTAACAAGAGGCGGGGGACACGATGTTTACCCAGGTTTGGGCCCTCTCGATGGAGGTAATACCCTACTTCCTGCTTGATTGATCTTGATGATATGAGTATTACAAGAGTTGATCTACCACGAGATCGTAGAGGCTAAAGCCTAGAAGCTAGCCTATGGTATGATTGTTGTTGTCCTACGGACTAAACCCTCCGGTTTATATAGACACCGGAGGGGGCTAGGGTTACACAAAGTCGTTTACAAAGGAGGAGATCTACATATCCGTATTGCCAAGCTTGCCTTCCACGCGAAGGAGAGTCCCATGCGGACACGGGACAGAGTCTTCAATCTTGTATCTTCATAGTCCAACAGTCCGGCCAAAGGATATAGTCCGGCTGTCCGAGGACCCCCTAATCCAGGACTCCCTCAGTAGCCCCCGAACCAGGCTTCAATGACGATGAGTCCGGCGCGCAGATTGTCTTCGGCATTGCAAGGCGGGTTCTTCCCCAAATTCTGAGTACCTGCCGAGTAGTGTCCGGCTTCCTGCAAATGTTGCATTCTTCGGCTTCTGTGCCTAATAATGGCTATCCTCCACGTGTCGAGCGAATGCGAGAAGTCGGGGCATTTTTGCACTTGCCACCCTAACCATGTGAGTAAATCGTCTATTTAAGGGACCGGGGATCCTCAGATCCAGATCACACCATCCTCCCTCAGCGAGTATCCATTGGAGCGTGCCCGAAAAAATCCATCCTATCATGGCCGGTCGTCGCAGCTCCTCCTCTCGCTTCCGTAGCCCTAAGCCAGGCAACTGGAAGAAGTGTTCCGTTTCCCACAGACAGTTAGTAGAGTTACAGTCCTAGGGGTTTCTTCCTCCTGCGCATATGGCCCCCGTCCGAGCTGGAGTAGCCACTTACAATGGCGGGGAACAAGCGAAGAGCTTTCCCAACCCGTCTATGGGGGAGCGGGTATGCCTTGTCCCGTATTTGTTAAGGGGACTTGGATTTCCAATCCATCCATTCCTCCGCGGGCTCCTGGAGGTCTACGGCCTCCAGCTGCATAATTTTACTCCTGCCTCCATATTATACATCGCAGGCTATGTCGCCCTTTGCGAGCTGTTTTTGGGCTGTGAAGCTCATTTCGAGCTATGGAAGAGGCTATTCTGCCTCGTACACCGTACACAGGAGGGGTCGATATATCAAGTGGGCGGAGCCGAGATATGGCGCATCGCCGGGACCGGATACCTGTCCGGTACTCCGAAGAAGACATCCGAAGACTGGCCTTCGGAGTGGTTTTATATGGAGGACGTCCCCCTTCCGGACCCTGTTCGGATGGGCCTTCCTGAGTTCAATAACGCCCCTTTGAAGAAATGCCGCAGCTGGCGCCCTCGGAGCCCCTAGGAGGAAGATAACAGAGATGTCCTTTACCTAATGGCCAGATACAAACGCTGGCCAAATCAGGATTGACAATAATCGAGGTTATGTCAATATGTATAATGCGGGGGGTGCAGCCACTTCAATATCGGGGACAACCCATGTGGCACTTCAATGGAGAAGATGATGCCACCCGCTGCGGTCGTAAAGGTCCGGACTCCATCGCTGCTCTAGCGAAAATACTGTCTGATTTATATAAAGGAGAGGAAGAGGAGTTCATCCGTATCAAGCCACGGGATGGATTCTCCATGTACAACCCCCCAAACTGGGTGAGCTGCTACTTTTTACTCCAGACCTTCCCGCATTCTTTGTCATAAATATTTACCTTGCTATTTCATAGCAGGAACTGGGAAAAGCTGTGAGGGAGGTCCACAACCCGCCTCCACAACCAGAGGACCCTGACCGGGCCCTCGACCCCGGACTCGAAGAAGATCCGGACACATTTGTGGAGCTTATTGACAGGATATTCTATCAATTGAGCTGCGACGATGCCATGGTGTCCATCATAGTCGATTATCCTGGACTGCTCCCTGCATCGCATGTAAGTAAAACTGGAGTCCCAACTTTCGAGAAGGATCCCTTTTTCTGCACTTCACCTTCCGCACACATATGGTGTCTTACAGGGAAGGCCGTCGGGACGCCATGCCGAACCCACAGTGACTCACCAACAAGGGGCACCGAAGCCGGGTAGGCTTAAAAGGAAGGCGGTCAGGACTGGGACGCCGTCGCGGAGGTATGAAAAAGAACCCCGCTCCATGGTTGTCGTCTTTTAAAATATAATAACGTCCATGTTTCCTAGTAGGAAAAACGCTCGCCGGACTATATCCAGAGAGGTTGCCGGCCACGCCTCCACCAACCGGGCTCCAGAGCCGGACTTAGAGGCGGATGCTAACATTGGGCCAACGCCGGATGTTCCTCCTACAGAGGATGCGGATAGGCTGTCCGCTACGAATTCCAAAGTGGAGAGTGCCATGAATCACAGGCGTCGCCGGGCCGTACTACGCGACGCTTGTTTCTCCCAAGAGGCGTTCAATGCCTTTAACTCAGGAGACGCGTACATCCGAGCTGCTCAAAATGGTCTTGCCAGAGCCACGGACCAGTATGTAAAGGATATACGGGTAAGAAAATCTAATAATTATGTATATCAGTAGCCCCTGAGACTTGAAACAGTTGGCACAACTGATTTAAGGATCATTGTTTGCATAGGTTCTTACGGAGAAAATACCCGGTTGTCTCAAGAGTTGGAGGAGTGCAAAGCCCAGCTTCAGGCCGCAGTTGCCGTGGTGAAGGAGTCCGAGAAGGCCCCATCTGGTAACACTTATTTCTATTGCAAAGAATGGCATGTACCAGGTAGTATGCGGCATGCATGCAAATCTAACAATAGATTCTGCAGATGACTCCGGAGTGAATCCGGAGGTCGTGCGAGGGGATGGGCAACATGCTCAACGACAGCTAAAGGCTGGCGAGCGCATGCTTACACGGGTTAGGCGGGAGAAAAAACATCTCCAAGACGCCAATACCCGGCTGGGCGTTGAATTGAAAGATGTTTGAGCCCAGCTTGCTGACTCCGTAAAGGAGAATAAGAGGCTTCGACGCGGCATTTTCAGTAAGTGCTTGAACGAACTTTTAAAGAGTTCGGCGAAGAAACCGGCTAACAGAGTTATGTCTGCAGGTATGCTGATGGGTCGTCCCGTGGAGGAGATGCCCGGGTCTGCGGGTGATCTTCTGCCAGAGCTCTCACAACTGCACGAACAAGTTCGGCAGGTGATGCAGGGCATAGCCCAAGCCTTGTGGCCATCCGCCTCCCTGCCAAGAGGCATGGGGGAGCTTGTAGAGAAGCTCAAGGGGGAGCGGCGGCGCTTCCGATTATGGTAGATATCAGCTTGTCGACAAGGTGCAAGGGAAGCCTGGGCCATGGTGAAGACGCGATATACCAAGGCTGACCCGAACCACATGGCCGAGGTCGGACCTGTGGGGTCCGATGGGAAAGAGATCCCCGCCAGTTTTGTGTATGACTAAGTAGAATTAGCCGCAAAGTATTCCTAACAGGATTGTAGGCTAGACAGCCTGTTGGATGGTATAGAAGAAGAATTTAGTCAGTCTAAGTGACTGTGTACTTCAAGTGACATGTATTGTCCCTAGCCGGATTGTAAATCATTTGTCATGGCGGACCTTTTCGTTTCGACCTCTGGACCCGACAGTCCGGAGTGTATCCGAATACCCGCTCAGTTATGTAAAAACCGGGGTACGCGTGGAAACCAGGCGTAGGGGTCATAAGTGCTTGAACAGACAAGTACCCAACTAGCTATGTTATATTACATGGATAGTAAGAAACATCTTCCAGGGAGAATAGTTCTGTTAAGGGTTCCTTTCCCTGGGTACGCATGCATTAATGTGCATGTCCGAACTGCGAAAAGAGACGCAGGATATAAACATCTGGGGGGCATGTATTAGAATAAATAAAGGTCATCTTTTGTTCACTGACCGAATATTCCCTTAAGAACGCTAGCTTTCGGCTTCACCCAGTCTGAGGTACACATCCGGCTGACCCGGCAGTAACAATCGCAGAGGTGCTCCCCTTATGCCCTAGCCGAATTAACAGGAACGTAGGGCATAAACACAAGAGCCAGGCAACCCAGCTTGGCCAAAACTTAAGTCATATCGATGCATATAATGGCGAAAAAAGGTACATGTGGAAGAATAACACATGTGTGGGGCATAGAGCCCGGAAAATAGTTATATTAAGCTTCAGTATAAGAAGCCCCCAGGTATAATGAGCGCGGCTGGCGCATCATGATTTTGTAGTCAAGACACATTTTAGCCTTTGAAGGCCTTGAAGAAAAAGGGAAGAAAGAAAGAAAGAAAAGACAGATAACGGGTATATAAAAAATTGATGGAGGTAAGGAGACGAACATAGTGTCCGGTACTAGGCGTAGAACCTTTGGAGTCTGGCTGCGTTCCATGGGTTTGGCTCGACTCGATTGTCCGATGCATCCCGCAGACGATACGCTCCACCGGTCAGAACTTGGTCAATAACGAAGGGACCTTCCCATTTGGGCTTGAGTTTGTTCTTTTTCTTCTCTGGTAGGCGTAGAACGAGTTCGCCGACGTTATAAGTTTTGGCCCGTACTTCTCTGCTTTGATACCTTCGAGCCTGTTGCTGATAAAATGCGGAACGGGCTTTTGCCACGTCACGCTCCTCCTCCAGGGCGTCCAAACTGTCCTGCCGATCAAGCTCGGCTTCTTTCTCTTCGTACATGCGCACTCGAGGTGAGTCATGAATTATGTCGCAGGGTAGTACCGCCTCTGCGCCGTACACCATAAAAACGGTGTGTATCCGGTAGTGCGATTCAGCGTGGTCCGCAACCCCCATAGTAGGGAGTCGAGCTCCTCTACCCAGTGCGTATCTGATTCCTTCAAGGATCGCACTAATCTGGGTTTAATGCCGCTCATGATAAGACCATTTGCTCGCTCGACTTGACCGTTAGTTTGCGGGTGATAGACAGAAGCATAATCGAGCTTGATGCCCATTTTGCTGCACCAAAGTTTTACCTCGTTGGCTCTAAAGTTCGTGCCGTTATCAGTGATGATGCTGTGGGGAACGCCATAATGGTGTACAACCCCGGATATGAAGTCTATCACTAGTCCGGATTCGGCCGTTTTAACTGGTTTGGCTTCTATCCATTTGGTGAATTTGTCCACCATGACCAATAGTATTTTTTCTTATGGCTTCCCCCTTTAAGGGGTCCGACCAAATCAAGCCCCCAGACCGCAAAGGGCCAAGTGATGGGGATTGTTTGGAGAGCGGTAGGTGGCATATGGCTTTGGTTTGCAAAAAGCTAGCAACCGACGCAATGTTGAACGAGGTCCTGTGCGTCTGCCCGGGTTGTCAGCCAATAAAAACCTGTACGGAAGGCCTTGCTTACAAGGGCCCGAGCTGCGGCGTGGTGGCCGCCAAGTCCTGCATGAATTTCTGCCAAAAGTTGCCGTCCTTCCTCTTCGGAGATGCACCTTTGAAGGACTCCGGAAGCGCTTTTCTTATAAAGCTCACCCTCGTGGACCTTGTAGGCTTTAGACCATCGCACAATGCAACGTGCCTCGTTTGGGTCCTCCGGTAGTTCCTGCCTAGTTAGCTAAGCCAAGAAGGGTTCTGTCCACGGGGCGATGACGGCCATAATCATGTGGGCCAAAGGTGTTATTTCGGTGGCAGAGCCTCCGATTACGTCAGAGTGTTCGGTGTCTGGCGTTGTGGCCGGGTCCGGACTATTGTTACCGGTCTCTCCTTCCCATATCACGGATGGCTTAAACAACCTTTCTAAGAAGATATTAGGTGGGATAGGGTCGCGTTTAGCGCCGATGCGGGCGAGGATATCCGCCGCCTGATTGTTTTCCCGGACCACATGGTGGAATTCAAGCCCCTCGAACTGAGCTGACATTTTGAGAACGGCGTTGCGATAAGCCACCATTTTTGGATCCTTGGCATCGAAGTCTCCATTTATTTGAGATATTGCGAGGTTCGAGTCCCCACGCACCTCCAGGCGTTGAATGCCCATGGAGACTGCCATCCGGAGACAATGTAACAGGGCCTCATATTCTGCTGCGTTATTGGAGTCTGTGTATAGTATTTGGAGTACGTATTGGACTGTATCTCCGGTGGGGGATGTCAGGACGACGCCAGCCCCCAGACCAGCAAGCATTTTAGAGCCGTCAAAGTGCATGATCCAATTGGAGTACACGCCGTACTCTTTAGGGAGTTCGGCTTCTGTCCATTCGGCGACGAAATCAGCCAGTACTTGTGACTTAATGGCTCGCCGTGGTTTGTATATTATGTGAACGGGAGGAGCTCAATAGCCCATTTAGCAATCAGCCAGTACTCGCGGTTGTTTATTATGTCGTTGAGTGGTACTTCAGAGGCCACCGTAATTGAACACTCTTGAAAGTAGTGTCATAGTTTCCGGGATGCCATGAAGACCGCGTATGCTATCTTTTGATAATATGGGTAGCGTGATTTGCATGGAGTGAGGACAGTGGATACGTAGTATACCGGCTTTTGAAGCGGGAACTTATGTCCGTCCGTCTCTCGTTCGACGACGAGCACTGCGCTTACAACTTGGTGTGTTGCCGCTATATATAACAACATTGGTTCGCCGACATTTGGCGCGGCCAAGATTGGGTTTGTGGCCAAAACGGCTTTTATTTCTTCCAATCCGGTCGTGGCCGCATCCGTCCACTCGAAGTGTTCGGTGCGTCGAAGAAGGCGATAAAGAGGCAGTGCCTTTTCTCCTAATCGGGAGATAAAGCGGCTTAAAGCAGCCACGCATCCAGTTAATTTCTGGATCTGCTTGAGGTCTGTTGGGATGGCCAACTGTGACAGAGCTCGGATTTTGGCCAGATTTGCTTCGATTCCTCTATTGGATACGATGAAGCCTAAGAGCTTTCCGGCGGGCACGCTGAAGACGCATTTTTCCGGATTGAGCTTTATGTCGTATGTTCGGAGATTGTCGAACGTGAGCCTCAAGTCGTCTATTAAGGATTCGACGTGTCTGGTTTTAATGACCACATCGTCTACGTATGCCTCCACTGTTTTGCCGATCTGTGTCTACAAGCATGTCTGAATCATGCGTTGATAGGTTGCACCGGCGTTTTTGAGCCCGAAAGGCATGGTGTTAAAACAGAAGGGGCAGTATGGAGTGATAAATGCCATTGCGGCTTGATCGGACTCCGCCATCTTAATTTGATGGTATCCGGAGTATGCGTCGAGGAAACACAATGAGTCGTGTCCTACGGTAGCGTCGATAATTTGATCGATGCGAGGGAGGGGGAAGGGATCCTTGGGGCAAGCCTTGTTAAGGTCCTTGAAGTCAACACATAGGCGCCAGGATTTGTCCTTCTTTGGTACCATCACCAGGTTTGCTAGCCAGTCCGGATGTTTTATTTCTCGAATGAATCCGGCCTCCAGTAACTTGGCTAGCTCCTCTCCCATGGCTTGTCTCTTAGGCTCAAAGAAGCGCCGAAGAGTTTGCTTGACCGGCTTGAATCCCTTTAGAATGTTAAGGCTATGCTCGGCCAGCCTGTGTGGGATTCCTGGCATGTCTGAAGGATGCCAGGCAAAGATGTCCCAATTTTCGCGCAAGAACTCCCGTAGTGCGGCGTCCACTGTGGGGTTTAATTGTGCCCCGATGGATGCTGTTTTTGTAGGGTCCGTTGGGTGGACTTGGAATTTGACTATTTCATCCGCCGGTTTAAAAGAGGTGGATTTGGATCTTTTGTCGAGTATCACGTCGTCCTTGTCCACTTTGGAGCGTAGCGCAGTTAATTCTTCGGCCGCGAGGGCTTCGGATAATGCCTCGAGGGCCAGTGCGGCTGTTTTATTTTCGGCGCGGAGTGCTATGTCCGGATCACTAGTTAGAGTGATGATTCCATTGGGCCCGGGCATTTTGAGCTTCATGTACCCGTAATGGGGTATAGCTTGGAAGATCGTGAATGCCTCCCGCCCTAGAAGGGCGTGGTATCCGCTATGGAACGGGGCCACTTGGATTGTGATTTCTTCGGACCTATAATTCTCTGGCGTGCCGAATACCACATCTAGTGTGATTTTCCTAGCGCATCGTGCCTCCCGACTAGGGATGATTCCTCTGAAGGTCGTGCTGCTTTGCCTAATGCGGCTTTTGTCTATTTCCATTTTTCGAAGAGTCTCCTCATAGATGAGGTTTAATCCGCTGCCGCCGTCCATGAGCACTTTAGTAAGCCGGAAGCCGTCCACAATTGGACTAAGGACCAAGGTGGCTGGTGCTCGGGCTGTTCGGAATTTAAGTTCGTCACTGGCATTGAAGGTGATAGCCGTATCACTCCATGGATTTATTACTGCCACGTGGCAGACTTCGGCAAGGCTGCGGAGTGCTTGCTTACGCCTATTATTTGAGGTGAAGGTCTCGAAGACTGTCAATACTGTATTGCTGTTTTCCGCGGGATGGTGCTCTTCGGTATTGTTGATGAGGAGATCCTCACCGCTCTTGGCCACCTGCCGGAGTACCCAACATGCTCTAAAGCTATGTGTTGGCGTGGTATCCGCTGTACTGTGAATTTTGCATGGCCCATTAAGCCATCCCTCCAATACGGTTCCGCGCCCTGTAGTGGGCTTTTGTTTCTTTGTAATTGGATCGGGTGACTTACGAGACTACACCCTTTTAGTTCGGACGGGGGGTTTTGTGAGAGCCAGAGGATCCCAAAATTTTGTTTGGCTTTTCCAGGCGCTTTCCATCGCATAGTACTTCCGTACTATGGCCGCCAAGTCAGCGAAGTGTGCTATGTCACGGCGACTTATGGCGTTGAGGATTCCCCTGTCCGTGCAATTTTTGCAAAAGAATGAAATTGCGTCTTCCTCGCGACAGTCCTTAACCTTGCTTATTACAAGGAGGAATCTGGCCCAATAGTGGTGTACTGTCTCTTGGGGCTCTTGTCTAATGTGGGAAAGATCATTTATATCTGGGTGGGTTGGTGGATTTAGGTCCGAACCCTGACCCGATCTGAGACCCAGGGGCGGAGGAGTTTCCGAGCTTGGCAGTTCAGGCTCCGGGATGTTGCCCAATAGGTCTGGCCCGCTGCCTGATTCTAGGTTCAAGGCTTGGGCCATGTCCTCCCGTAGACGGGTATCCGGCTCGGAGAGCTCGGGAATCCAGACATAGTTTGTCCTCAAGATAGAGGAGGAATTGCTGCATTGCTCCTCCACCACCGCTATCTGATGGGTGACCGGCGGGGAGTTAATCTCCCTTTGGTCGGGTTTAAGCCCGATCTGGTCATAGTCTGTAGCGACTCCCAAGGCGGCGATGCGACCCAAGAGCTCGTTCAAGGAAGAGAGCTCCATTGGATCCAACTGCTCGGCGAATTCCGAGCCGACGTGGAGGTTGTTTTCGATGACCCGAGAAGTCATCGTCGGCGCAACGGCCGAACGGGCGATCATGACGAAACCGCCTAATCAGAGAGTTTGGCCTACAGCCAGGGCTCCCCCAGAGGTGATGTTGTCCTTGACAATGAGACGAGCCATCCAGCCTTATGATGACGGCACAGTGGAACTCTTAATGAAAGCACCAATGTCGGTCAAAACCGGCGGATCTCGGGTAGGGGGTCCCGAACTGTGCGTCTAAGGCGGATCGTAACAGGAGGCGGGGGACACGATGTTTACCTAGGTTCAGGCCCTCTTGACGGAGGTAATACCCTACTTCCTGCTTGATTGATCTTGATGATATGAGTATTACAAGAGTTGATCTACCACGAGATCATAGAGGCTAAACCCTAGAAGCTAGCCCATGGTATGATTGTTGTTGTCATACAGACTAAACCCTCCGGTTTATATAGACACCGGAGGGGGCTAGGGTTACACAAAGTCGGTTACAAAGGAGGAGATCTACATATCCGTATTGCCAAGCTTGCCTTCCACGCCAAGGAGAGTCCCATGCGGACACAGGACAGAGTCTTCAATCTTGTATCTTCATAGTCCAACAGTCCGGCCAAAGGATATAGTCCGGCTGTCCGAGGACCCCCTAATCCAGAACTCCCTCACCTAACATGTCATATCATATTCTTTTCTTTATAGCATGGACATTTGGACTTTTATGTGATTCAAAGCAATAGTCTAGTTTTGACATGATAATTTAAATACTCAAGCATATCAACAAGCAACCATGTCTTTCAAAATATCAGCACTAAAATGAGTTATCCCTAGCCCATCATGCTCAACCATTGATCCATTCATGAAACACACTCGCATATTAGTTACACCCAATACTTAAGTACGATCATATTGCCTCCTAGTTGGTGCTTTTGTAAGAGAAGATGTAGACTCAAATTCAAAATAAAAATTGCATAAAGTAAATGAAAGGCCCTTCGTAGAGGGAAGTAGGGATTTGTAGAGGTGCCAGAGCTCAAAGTGAAAAACTTAGATATAAAAACATTTTGGGAGGTGTATCCATCCCACCAATGAAAACGACTTAAGAGTTCTCAACACTTTCCATGCTAGATATATCATAGGCGGTTCCCAAACAGAAAATAAAGTTTATTCCTTTTTCCACCATACTTTCACTTTCCATGGCTAGCCGTATCCACGGTTGCCCTCCATACCAACACTTTCCAAGGAATTTATTATTTGACAACATAAAGTAAATTCATTTTTCATTTCAGGACTGGGCATCCCTAATACCTTTGCCTTACTCTCGTGCAATGACAAGTGAATAAACACTCATCGTGAGAATAACACATCTAGCATGGAAAATATTAGCCACCCCTCACCGCTTCGCGAGCGAAACGAACACACAAAAGAGAAGTTTATTTTGAAATTAGAGATGGCACATGCAAATTTGCTTAGAACGGCAAAAGAATACCACATATAGGTAGATATAGTGGACTCATGTGGCAAAACTGGTTTAAAGGTTTTTGGATGCACAAGTAGAGATCATACTTAGTGCAAAATGAAGGCTAGCAAAAGATTGAGAAGTGACCAACCAAGAAACGGATAATCTCATAAGCAAGCATGAAGCATAAATAACACCGAATAATGCACCACAAGTAGGATATAATTTCATTGCATGACTATTGACTTTCGTGTTTGCATAGGGAATCACAAACCTTAACACCAATATTCTTACTAAAGCATAATTACTCATCAACATAACTCACATATCACATCATCATATCTCAAAACTATTACTAAGAATCAAGTTTGTTTTGTCCAATGATCTTCATGAAAGTTTTTATTATATGATTATTGGATATTTATCACTTTGGGACTAATTTTCATGTGTTGCTTTTCATAAGCTCAAACAAATATAAGTGAAGATCATGAGCATAATTTTTCTTTCTTTCTCTCAAAATAATTTAAGTGAAGCAAGAGAGAATTTTCTTGAAATTTTTGACTAACTCTCAAATAAATCTATGTGAAGCAAGAGAGCATTTATTAAAAAATACTAAGAACACCGTGCTCAAAAAGATATAAGTGAAGCACGAGAGCAAGTCCATAGCTCATAAAAATTTAAGTGAAGCATAGAGAGCAATTCTAACAAGTCATGACATAATTTTGGCTCTCCCAAATAGGTGTGTCCAGCAAAGGGATCAAGACTTAAAACAAAAAAAAAACAAGCAAAGACTCATATCAATAAGACGCTCCAAGCAAAACTCATAGTATGCGACGAATAAAAATATAGCTTCGAGTAAAATACCGATGGTCGTTAGAAGAAAGAGGGGATGCCACTCGGGGGCATCCCCAAGCTTAGTTGGTTGCTCATTTTTGGATAATAGCTTGGGATGCCGGGCATCCCCAAGCTTAGGATCTTCTATCCTTCCTTCATCCATCGTAAGATAACCCAAAACTTGAAAACTTGAATCACACAAAACTCAACATAACCTTCGTGAGATCCGTTAGTATAAGAAAGCAAACCACTACTATAAGTATTGTATCCAACCAATTCACATTTTGTTTTTGCATTATATCTACTGTATTCCAACTTTTCTATGGCAAAAACTCATCAAAGAAAACCATAGAGCCATCAAAACAAGCACACAACGCAAAGAAAACAGAATCTATCAAAACAGAACAGTCTGTAGCAATCTGATTATTTCAAATACTTCTGTAACTTCAAAAATTCTGAAAAATTAGGAAGACCAGGGTAATTTGTATATTAATATTCTTCAAAAAGATTCAGGGCAAAAGCACTTTTCTGTGATTTATGAAAATTATTTTTGTGAGTGCATAAGTTTCTGTTTTTCAGCAAGATCAAACAACTATCACCCAAGAAGATCCTAAAGGCTTTACTTGTCACAAACACTAACTAAAACACAAAAAACACAATCATAACAATAACATAATTGTCCAAACACACAAGAACAGAAAGCAAATAGAAAAACTAAATTTTATTCATTGGATTGCCTCCCAACAAGCTCTTTCTTTATAGCCATTAAGATCGGCTTAAGATTTCAACGATGCTCACATGAAAGATAAGAATTAAAACACAAAGAGAGCATCATGAAATATATGACGAACACCTTTAAGTCTAACATACTTCCTATGCATATGCATTTTATAAGAGAACAAATTATCAAGACAATAAGAACTTGGCATATGCAAAGAAGAGGAAAGAAACAAAAGCAATCTCAACATAACGAGAGGTAATTTAGTAACATGAAAATTTCTACCACAATATTTTCCTCTCTCATAATAATTATATGTGGGATCATATTCAAATTCAACAATATAGCTATCACATAACATATTTTCTTCATGATACACATGCATACAAAGTTGACACTCTTTCAAAATAGTGGGATTATCATCAAATAAAGTCATGACCTCTCCAAGCCCACTTTTATCAAAAAAATTATAAGACTGAACACTCTCCAAATATGTGGGATTATTTTTAGCTAAAGTTGACACTCTTCCAAACCCACTTTCAATATTATCGCAAACATATTCATCATGAGGCTCAAATAAATTTCTAAGATCATACGAAGAATCACCCTAATCATGATCATTACAATAAGTAGCGGACATAGCAAAACTAGCATCCCCAAGCTTGGGGTTTTGCATGTTATTAGCACAATTGACATCAATAGAATTCATAATAACATCATCACAATCATGCTTTTCATTCAAGGAGGTATCATTAATTACTTTATAAATTTCTTCATTTATCACTTCATCACAATTTCCAGATTCATGAATTTGAAGCAAAACTTCATAGAGATAATCAAATGCACTCAATTCACTAGCAATTGGTTCATCATAATTGGATCTTTTGAAAAGATTAGCAAGTGGATGAGGATCCATATCAATAGATTTTTAGAAAGTGAAGATGCAAGCAAATAGAAGGCACATGGCAACACATGCAAACATGAGATCTGACGAGAAAAAGGCAAACAAAAAAGAAGGCGAATAAAACGGCAAATTTTTGTGAAGTGGGGGAGAGGAAAATGAGAGGCAAATGGAAAATAATGTAAATTGCGAGGAGATGAGATTTGTGATTAGGAACCTGGTATATGTTGAAGATCCTCCCCGGCAACGGCGCCAGAAATTCCTTTTGATGTCTGCTAGGACTACGTCCGTATTTCCCAAAAGAGGAAGGGATGATGCAGCACAGCGACGGTAGGTATTTCCCTCAATGATGAAACCAAGGTTATCGAACCAGTAGGAGAACCAAGCAACACAATGTAAACAACCCCTGCACACAAATAACAACCACTCGCAACCCGACGTGTTAAAGGGGTTGTCAATCCCTTTCGGGTAACCGCGCCAGAAATTGGTGCGTGGACGGGAGAAAGTTGTAATAGATTGAATAAATAGATTGCAAATAAAATAAAGTGCAGCAAAGTATTTTTGTATTTTTGGTTTAATAGATCTAAAAATAAATGCAAGGAAAAAGTAGATCGCAAAGGCAAATATATGAGAAAGAGTCCCGGGGGCCGTAGGTTTCACTAGTGGCTTCTCTCGAGAAAAATAGCAAACAGTGGGTGAACAAATTACTGTTGGGCAATTGATAGAACTTCAAATACTCATGACAATATCCAGGAAACGATCATTATATAGGCATCACGTGCAAGATTAGTAGACCGACTCCTGCCTGCATCTAGTACTATTACTCCACGCATCGACCGCTATCCAACATGCATCTAGTGTATTAAGTTCATGGAAAAACGGAGTAATGCAATAAGAAAGATGACATGATGTAGACAAGATCTATCTATGTAGAGATAAACCCCGTCGTTTTATCCTTAGTAGCAACGATACATACGTGTCGGTTCCCCTTCCGTCACTGGGATCAAGCACCGTAAGATCGAACCCACTACAAAGCACCTCTTCCCATTGCAAGATAAATAGATCAAGTTGGCCAAACAAAACCCAAATATCGGAGAAGAAATACGAGGCTATAAGCAATCATGCACATAAGAGATCAAAGGAACTCAAGTAACTTTCATGGATATAAAAAGATAGATCTGATCATAAACTCAAAGTTCATCGATCCCAACAAACACACCACAAAAGAGTTACATCATATGGATCTCCAAGAGACCATTGTATTGAGAATTCAGAGACAGAGAGATGAAGCCATCTAGCTACTAACTACGGGCCCTAAGGTCTACAAAGAACTACTCACACATCATCGAAGAGGCACCAATGGAGGTGGTGAACCCCATTCGAGATGGTGTCTAGATTGGATCTGGTGGTTCTGGACTCCGCGGCGGCTATATGAATATTTCGTCCACTCCCCTAGGGTTTGGGAATATTGGGGTATTTCTAGAGCAAAGTGGCGATCCGGGGGGCACCCGAGGTGGGCATAACCCACGAGGGCGCGCCTCGGCCTCCTGGCGCGCCCTGGTGGGTTGTGCTCTCCTTGGAGCACCCCCAGGCGCAACCAGGGCCCATTACGTGTTTTCTGGTCCATAAAAAATCTCCATGAAGTTTCGTTGCATTTGGACTCCGTCTGATATTGATTTCCTGCGATGTAAATAACATGCAGAAAACAACAAGTGGCACTTGGCACTATGTCAATAGGTTAGTACCAAAAAATGAGATAAAATGACTATGAAATGGTTATAAAACATCCAAGATTGATAATATAACAGCATGGAACAATCAAAATTATAGATACGTTGGAGACGTATCACCGCTCCGTCTCGCCGCCCGAGAGCAAATCTGCCTATTTAACCCGGCCGGAGTCCCACAACCCTAGTCCATCCACCTCCTCCCTCTTCGGGCCGCTAGTCCGAGCCCATCCACCTCCTCCCTCTCCCACTTCAGCGCTCTACCCATGCTCCGGCGCTTCGCCATGGTCCTGAGTAAGATCATCTACTATGTAATGCTTACGCCGGAGCGCCGCGCCGAGATCCAGCAGGAGATCCAGGCAAGACAAGCCGCCCGTGCAACCCGCATCGCTACCGGGCTGCCTCCGGACTCGCCGGAGCCAGAGGAGGAGGAGGAGTAGCTGGGGGAAGAGGAGGAGGAGGAGCTGGCGCCCATGGAGGTGGAGGAGGCGGAGGAGCCGGAGCAGCAGCTGCCGGGCTTCAACATGGAGCAGGCGGAGGCGGAGTTTGCCGTCGCCCAGTCCGACGCGCTCTTCGCCGAACTCCACGCGGAGATAGAGGCGGAGGAGGCCAGAGCGGAGCAGGCGAAGGCGCCGGAGGAGCCAGAGCTGCAGTTGTTGCCAATCCTGTCGGAACCGGGCACGGAGATCGTCGACATCTCCGACAATGAGTAGCTAGGTGATCGATGTAGTACGTATGTTATTTTGTTTGCATGTCTTTGTATGGATTTAAGAATCTAGTATGAGATGGCCGGATGTAATAAGTGAAATTTGTGGCGTGCCTGGCCACTGCCTCACTACAAAAAAAATACACTTCCGTGATGATACGTGTTTGTCACAGTAGGTCGCGTTTTTTGTCATGCATGTACATCCATGACAATTTTATGACAGAATCAAGATAGTCATACCTGTGCTGTCATAGAAGTGTTCCATGACATTACCAAAATTATCATCATGGAATTGTGCACTTCCATGACGATAAATCGCGCGTCACAGAAGTGCTTTCGTCAAGGGTGACCGACACGTGGCATCCACCGTAACGGAACGCCGTTAAGCTATCGGGTCGGGTTTTGGATCCGATAAACCGTTAACAGCCCCGACCAATGGGGATTTTCCACGTGTAAAATCATCATTGGCTGGAGGAAACACGTGTCAGCTCATCGTTGGGGCAGATGTCATCCACTCATTGGACAGAAGGCGCCTATGATACGTCGACACGTGGCACGGCCCAATAGAGGCCCATTCTTGTGAAAAGGCCGGCCCGTTTGACTTGGTCAAAAGGTGGCGGGCCGGCCCATGGAAAGCCTATTAACGGCCTGTTCACATATAGCCCATTTACAGCCCGCTAACCCAAGGCCCGTTACGCCCTATCCGAATTAGGCCCAGTAGCGTCATCTGGGCCATCCAATATGATTCCAGCCCGTTTTCACTTCGGGCCCATGTATGACCCATGACGTCTTTCGGCCCATCTGAGGCCCTATGTAACTCTTGGCCTATTAACAGCCCGTGGTGAAACTGGCCCGTAATGAACAGTGTATCACTTTACACCCATTAACGGCCCGTGGTGAAACTGGCCCGTAATGAACAGTGTATCACTTTATACCGATTAATGGCCCGTTATTCCATTGGGCCGTTTCCAGCCCATGTTATCTTTCGGCCTTCTCAGAGCCCATTTATTCTTGGGCTCATTTCCAACATTCGTTTACTTACGGCCCGTTACTGTCATTTTCTGCTTGTGGGCCAAATTCAGCCCGTGGTTACAGTCGGCCCGTTTGTGGTCCGTTAATACGTTGGGCCGTTTTCATAGCGTCATCAAATACGGCCTATTAACGATGGCCCGTTATGGTCAGCCCATGAACGGACGATTCCAACTCTAGCTCGTTTACGGCCATAATGCGGTCTGTTTGGCCCATGTTTGGCCAATCGATCATACGGCCCGTATAAGGCCCATTGATGATACGGCCCGCAGAAGGCCCATTGTTTCTACGGCCCGTAGAAGGCCCATTGTTACTACGGCCCGTAGAAGGCCCACTGTTTCTACGGCCAGTAGGAGGCCCAGTGTCACTACAGTAAATATTAGCCCATGGTTATTGTGGCCTAGTTTAAAAAAATAGGTTATTGCAGCCACTAGCTAACCGCGGAAAAAGAACTGCAATGACTACAAGCAAACAAATAAACAAGACAACAAGGAAATAAATAAGCAAGCAACTAACGCTAGGCTATCACGGCTATTACACATATTACATCCACTGGGCATCAAAGTTCGCCACCAGTGCAAATATAGGGAACAAAGAAGCATATCATATACATTAGTTGTCAAAGTTGGCGACCAGCGCAAATAAACGCCTCAACAAAACAAATCCAGAACTGAAACCACTTCAGAAGATCTCAAGAAACAATATCCTGGGTACCCATAATGCTGGCAAGATGCTTAGCAAGCTTATTAACTTTCTCTTGTTTGGCGCTTAAATCCTCCAGCGCTTGCTGTTGCACCAGAAAATATGCATCCGAATTCTGCAGGGACTTCCTCAGTCGTTCAGCTTCCTGTCGCAGCACATCTGAGCGATGTCTTTCAACTTGAAGTTGAGACTCAAGAAGACGAACTAATTCAGGCAGCGAGTTCGAAGAGCTTGTGCCAGCAGTAGTGGCCAGTAACTCGAACACTACATCAAGACAGGACTTTTGGGTTCCCTCACTGTCGTCAAGATAGTTTTTATCAGCTTTCTTGGAGACCAACAGGGATGTCTCACTATCTTGAACCTTATCTGCATTACTTCCTTTACCATTGGATAACGTGGTACTGTTCTCCAATATTTTGTCCGCATTCTAAAAGAGAAACAAGCAGACACATCACATGTTTACCATGTTGTATATGAATAAATGAGTTCAGTAGTAAAGTGGACAGGATAACAGGATGAAACAAACATATATCTATGTACCATGGTCCCTTTATGGTCTATATCATTCTAGTTTTTGTTGCCAAATCAAGATAGAGACACAATTCAAATAATATTTGTTCAAGACAAAGCATAATAGACAGAATATAAGTGTGGGTAACTATAGAGCAATAACAACACTTGTAATGTGCATGACATGAGAACATAACTGTTTATTCAATTGAAACTGAAAGCAACATAGAGCAGGTTACAACAGCAAACCAGTTAAAGAAACAGGTTTAAAACATACCTGTTGCGCCATGGAGTTTCAATTCCATCCTTCAAATTTGAAAATAGTTGGTATGAGTAAATATAGTAATGCAAGAGCAAAGGAGTATGAACCATAGCTACAGAACCTGACCTGAGAACAAATCTTCTTCTCCTTTAAGCATTGAGTTGGGATTCGGAGTGGTGGTCCTCGTGCTTTGGGCACCGCAGTTCCCTTACTAACTGCTCGTGTTTGGGTGCTCTGTGGTGGAGACGGTGCTGTGTCAACTGGAACTGGGTTACTATCTGTCGGGGTTGGGGTTAGAAGGGGTCTAGCTGGTTCTCTGTCCAACTGGGTAGGGGTACAATCTGCGAGAGTCTGGGTTATGTGTGGTGGATCTGGTCCTTGGGCAAGTACAACCGTGGTTCTATCTGCATCAACTGGTAGCACTATCTTTTCTGAAGATCGTGTTGTTACTCCCTTAGATACTGCCATCACGCTCTCCAATTCAAATGGCTGATAAACAAGAAAAGTAATTGAAAGTATAGACATTGTATGATAGACAGGTGCAATGGATAGTGGGGAATAAAAGAGGGCATGAAATAATTCATATTTATGTTGTGTAACCAAACAGGATAGCATGACACAATTTCACATATATGATGGCTAACTAAACAGGATATCATGACACAATTTCACATTATGATGGCTAACTAAAAAAGATGGAAAGACATAGTTCAAAATATGAGACTATGTAAACAGGATGACATGACATAACTATATAATGTGTTTATTAAATAGGTTGGCATGCCATAATTCACATACATTCACGGATAGAATGCCATAATTCAAAATATGATGACTGTAAACACTAAACAGGATGAGATGATATAACTATATGATGTCTTTATTAAATGGGTTGCCATGCCATAATTCAGATAGATGATGTGTATGTACTATGTAAACATGATGGCATGATATAATTCAAATATATGATTTATATAGTAAGCAAGTAAGCAGATGGCAATCCATATATGATGTAAAAACTAAGCAATGCAAGACAACATGCATGACATGGGTAATATAACCCTGCCAAGTTTGAGCATAGACCTTAGGGGGGAAATAGGACTGGTCATTAGTCTCTGAATCCTCCCCTGAGGAGCTCTCTGTAACCAGCAAGATGTCTGCTTCAGCAGGTAGCATTGTCTGCTCTGAATACCTTGTTTTCATTCCAGATACTTCCATCACCGCTTCAAATGGCTGATGCACAGGAAGAGTAGTTGAATATACGAACGTTGTCGACAAATGGAACACGTAATACAAAAAATGATAGCATGATATAATTCACATACATGATGATTGGCTAAACAGCATGGCATTGCATAATTCACATATATAATGCCTTTGCAACAAGATAGCATTGTATAATTCACATATATAATGTCTTGCAACAAGATGGCAATGCATAATTCACATATATGGTAATTAGACATTGAACAAGTGGCATTCACACAAAGCATGTCTAAACTAATCAAATGACATAGCAATGGGAGACACCATACGCACGATATGAGCAACATAACCCTGCCAAGTTAGAGCGTACACCTCGGGGGGGGGGGGGATAGGACTGGTCATCTGTCTCTGAATCCTCCTCTGAGGAGCTATCCGTAACCAGCGAGATATGCGCTTCGTCAGATAGCATAGTCTGCTCTGAAGACCTTGTTTTCACTCCAGAATTTGCCCTCACCGTGTCAAATGGCTGATGCACACGAAGAGCAGTTGAATGTACTAACATTGTTGACAAATGTAATATGTAACAAAAAAAAGGATGGCCTGATATAATTTACATATAAGATGACTGGCTAACCAGGATGGCATTGCAAAATTCACATATATGATGCCTGGCTAAACAAGATAGCGTTGCATAATTCACATAAACGATGAATAAACTAAACAGATGGCATTCACACAAAGGATGTCTAAACTAAGCAGATGACATATTTGATGTATAAAGTAAGCAATGCAAGACACCATATGCATGATATAACCAACATCAGCATGCCAAGTTAGAGCGAAGACCTCAGGGGGTAAATAGGAGTTGTCTTCTCCTTCTGAATCCCCCTCAGAACAGATATCTTCCTCTCGATTACAATCCAAAATGCGTGGAGGGGGGCTGCCTTTGCGCCTACCGTGGAGCGATGTGTGCATGAAATTTTATTGCCACGCAAGGCTCGTCTCTTTTGCTCTACATGTTCAGTTCCATTGTTTACAATAACTGTCATGCATAGGAATAAAACATAGTGAGATTATGTAAGGAGTGCATGCAGAAATCCAGAGTGATGGTAGCAACCTGTGGATAGACCCAAAACCAATAATAGCAGGGAGATAATGGCTTCAGTTAAAAAATACAGATAATGGCTTCTTTACTGTTTGTTTCCCACCCAACATGAAACTCATAGTAGACACCGGAGATTAACCAGATAGTAGATAGATAGTATTGATAGCGGCCCCGATATGTACCCCACAACCATTTAAAAACTCAAGTTTGACCATTAGTTTGGAGCTGACTCAGAGTCTAATCGGTGAACAGGACGATAAAGTAGCATGTAATATTAAGTGATGCATAACGTAAGCAGACACGAAAGAGTGTGACCTCTCTTGCGGAACCGTGTAGTCGTCGAGGTCATCTGCTCGGTTGATGATGGTAATGCAGTTTTCATGGCTGCCAGCGGCGGGGAAGAAGATCTGAGGCAGCGAAAGACAGTCTGGAGGCCGGATCCTTGCTGTGCTGGACCCTTCTGTCGTTGGAGCAGCTGAGCTGGGGTGGACGATGGCGCAGCAGGAGCAGGACAAACCACGCAAGGTTTTCCTTGACAACTATCTGTAAGAGAAGTAATTCTGTAAGGGCTCGTTTGAATTGGAGGATTCCAACAATGCAGGGATAGGAAATAGACTTGAATAGGATAGGAATGCACGTGCAAAACAGAGAATTAAAAAAAACAGGATTTCTGCCAATCTGGGTGTTTGATTCACAACAATTGGAAGATCACAGGATGCAAAGAAGCATGGTGAGTTTAAGTCAAACCACAAGAAAATGTACGATTATAATGCTATTATGCTACTATCTCTTAGTCTTGTGCTTCATGAATAGGAATTTGAAAAGGAGGACAAGTGAAAATTAAAATTCCTACATTTTTTCTTTCAAGGAGACACTAAAGGAACAAATCCGTGTGCTCAATGGACAATATATATAACATGTAGAGTAAAAAAGAGATGCAACAAGTGTACAACCTCTTTGGCGAAGCCATGTCGATCTCAGCGTGATTGGGTTGGCCGGTGAGGATGCTCCGGCTGACTTTGCTGTCGGAGGAGGGGAAGAAGATCTTAGGCGTCTGGAGATGGAGCCCGAGGTACTGCTCCACTGTGATGGAGGGTTTCGTCGTTGGAGCAGCTCCGGTGAGTTGTACGACGCCGAGGCTGAAGCAGGACAAGAGAGACAACGAACAACGTTAACCTGAGTGGAATTCTAATAGCATCTCCAATACATGACGTAAAATACGTAACCACAAAGTGCTAGATGTAAAATACGTCAGCCGCTCATCTTTGAACTTAACTATCAAAACTGAACTGTCGAAACTGAACTTAACTGTCAAAACTGAATTTTGCTGTCGAAACTGAATTTTGCTGTCGAAACTGAACGCACTAGCAAGGTGAGGCTACACGTCGGTCGATTGACTTTTTCATCTCTGGTTAGTCGATTTTGCAGCCGTTGGATACGAAATCAAGGGCCTGCGGTTCATCTTCAACCTCCACCCCCCTGAGCCGCCAGCCACCACCGGCCAAACAGCAGCCCCCCGCCGCCCGCGGCCGGCGGTGCGCTGCCCCACCCGCCCCGAAAACACTCCCCACAGTCGGTCAACTGCCGCCCCGGCTATCCCTCTAGGCCCCCCCGTGCCGAGCTTTTTCTCCGGCGATCCCCACGCCACCGCCCCGCCAACGCCCCGCCACCGCCGGCGACCACCGCCCCATCCTGAACCCTAAGATAGATAGTGGGGTACCTCTCCGGTGAGCCCCCTCCCCGCTGCCGGCGAGCCCCCCACCCCTTGAAAATCGACTGACCCGAAAGTCGATTCAGTCGACTGAAGTGTAGCTAAATCGGAGCAGCATCGCAAGCAAGAGCAAGAGCAAGAGCAAGAGCGAGAGCAGCAGCGCGGGAAAGAGCAATAGCAAGAGCAGACCAGGCAGGGGACCGAGAGCAAGAGCAGAGCAGCGCGAGCGAGAGCTAAAGCAGCAGCAGCTCCTACTAATGTGGACGTCGCCGCCGAGGGAGCGATGCTGTGGAGGAAGAGGCCGGCAACGCCGCCGTGGATGGAGAGCGCCGGCAGCACCGTGAGATCGAATCAAGAACAAAATGCGGCGATTAGTGTACAACCTCTTTGGTGGCGCCGATTAGGCCGCAGCTTTATCCAAGGAAACGGTGATGATGATGCTCTTCCGGTGGTGCAGGTGAAGACGGCGGTGTGGGAATGGAGGTGGCGCGGAAGACGAGGGGAATATCGGGGCAGCTCCTTGGAGGTGGAGGACGGGGTGGCTGAACCGGCGGGACGATGAGATCGACGACGGATCCTCATCCGATACGGTGGATGAGGGACGTCGAGGTGTTGCTGTGGACGACATCGTCAGGGAAGAGGCTCCGGATGGATGGCGGACGGAGCAGGGTGTGGGGTTTCGTCGCGGGTTTTCACGGCCTTGGTGTACGAATGGGTGGGCGGATGGGATGGCAGTGGGGAACCATGGCTTAGAGACGTGCTTGTCCGAAATGTGGGGTAAGTTACGGAAGTACCCCCACCGATTTGAGGCGGTTCTTTTGGTTCAGGGGTACCACGGGCATTTCGCGTGTCGGGATTTCACAGGAGGTGGGAGTTTTCGCAAGCGTTGTAATTTCAGAATAGCAAGGCGCGGGTTGAGATGGAGGGAGTTGTCGGAGCACAACGAGACAAAGATATATCTTAAATATTTCGGGCTAGCAAGGCGCGGGTTGAAATTTCCGGACAAGCCTAACGTGTACTGTACCAAATCAATGCGCACTACAAATGTCATTCAAAACTTTGAATTCATGTTATGTTCAATTAAAATATTTCGCTACGTGTATAATGCATGCGACCTACTACTCAAATGAACGTTTTAGTGTATTCCAAACGTATATACTACCGCTTCAATATGAACTAAATTTGAATTCGTTTCTCTATTTGAATAAGATCTACAGTAATGATTGTTGTGAAGTCAAAGCATTTGAATTCGTTTCTCTATTTTAATAAGATCTACAATCATCATTATTGTCAAGTTAAACCATCGTTTGTGTATTATCTTCACAGCACACCACATGATTAGTCTCGAGTTACATATGAACTATGTGTACTATATGAACTCGAACTAGATTTTTTGAATCCACTTTATTTTGATTTGAAATCACATTACATTTCTAGCTCTAGCTAGATCTTCATAATCTAAACCATGTCTCATATGTATAATGTGTTTATCACATTATGTATGGTGCCCCGCCCCCTACGCCTACAAGTATTTAGATGTGAGTTGCAAACACCACACATTACCACAAATTCAAATAAAATGTGAGAATGTTCGATATATAGTATTGTTTAGATTGTTCGATATTTAGTTGTAAGCTGCAAACACCACACATTATCACAAATTCAAATAAAATGTGAGATTGTTTGATGTATAGTATGGTTTAGATTGTTCGGCATTTAGCTGTGAGTTGCAAACGCCATGCATTATCACATTATTGTATAACATGTGCACAACACGTGTATCACCGCTATATTCATGCATGCAATGTTTAAAACACTATGATCTCCTATTCAAATATATGAATCTGCTTTCATATCAAATTATGATCTTTGTTAGTCTCTTACACCGACACAATCCTCTAACCTTTGTAGCTACCACTAACTTTCTCTCGTGCATGCACACGCCCTCCTCGCCCTCCCCCTCCCTCGGCATTCTATCCACCGGGCACATTCATTTTTTTCTTTAGGTCGTTCTCCCAAAGTCTCCACAACTCCTTTCCGACACACACCGATCGATAAACCTCTCCAGCGATGCCTGCCTACAACATACACACACACACCTTCAATCTCCTCCTTTATGTGTCCTTGCCTCGTGTCTCTCATACGGTCAGACACACGTGTAAACTCTCGCCCCTCTTTTCATCGATCTGACAACCGCACACTCCTCCCCCTATCTAGCTAGTAGTTGGGCCTCTCGCACCACCTCCTAGCTCCATTCTCTCTGTCTATCCGTCTCGCTGGGCCTTATTTGCCTCTAACAAATGGACGTACACCGACCGATCTCTCGCTATACATATAGCTAGCTAGGTCCTTATAACTCGTTTTTACCCACACGTCAATCGATCTACCTCATTAGTTGTGTCTCTCCCTTCCTCCGACAAACAACAATTGATCTACCGATCTAGTTAGGTTTGCTTACCAAACAAATGGTTCCCCTTCATCATCCATGGATGCATGCCGACAGATCTATCACGCACAGGCACACACAGAAACACATCCCCACTCTTATTGATAACATTGCAGTTCCACCCTCAGTTTGTCTAGTAGGCCTCTCCCACCATCTTCGAGAAGCAACTCCATCACCCATCCAGCACTCTACCCCTCTCCCTCCCTCTCCCTCCCTCTCTCTCTGTCCCATCATATTTCCCGTCCTTCAGTTATGTATGGATGTCGACCGATCTCCCTCAAGACATAGCTGGGTCTCTCCTTCTCAACACATATACGAGTCGTTCTACCTCTATAGTTAGGCCTCTGCCTACCCCTCCCCCACCCCCCCCCACACACACCGATACATCGAGCGCTCTAGTCATGTCTCCCTGCCACACACAAACTTGACATGTGCCCTCTAACGTTTCGGTAGGCCAGTCGCCCTATATCTTTGACTTTCACACACACACAATTTCGATGGCTCTCTTCATCGATCTCGCACCGACCCACTTGATCCTCTCTTCGACTCTATCGATCGCTATGACCCCTCCCTCTCTTCTCGTGGATTGCCCGACCCTCTATGTATGATATGGATAGGCCTCCATTTCACACACATTGCATGCAAAAATTTGTTTGAGATGTCATCGACACATATTCCCAAAAATAATTAATGAAATCAACCCCCACCCCACCCCCACCCCAAAACAAAAAACACTCACGAACGCGGTTTGTATCTCTCACACACACCCACGTAGGTGGGGACGTGCACGAAGAGAAGAGGTGCATGCACGACGCACGTACTCCCGTCTCTTTCCCAACCACACCCACGTGGGTACACGGTGGAGCTCATTTCTGTACGAAAATGGCAGCCCACGTGGTAATTTGGCACGTGTACTGGTTGTCCACTTGGTGGAGGGAGGATCGTCTACCACGGGTGAGCAAACAAATTGCGACTTGACGTGTTATGTTAAAAAAAGAGGCAAACCATGTGGGGCCTACCTTAGAGGCAAGGCTCTATACACTGGAGTACTTTTGATGTGTCCCGTCAACTCGCAGAACGAGGAGAAGCTTGCTTAGTACGCCGTCTCCCCCGCCCACGGGCACGGTGGCTCGCAGGATGAGGTGAAGCTTGCTCCGCCTTACGCCCGCTCCCTTGCCCATGCGCGCGGTGGCTCACAGGACGAGGAGAAAAATTTACTACTCCCTCCGTTTACTCCTCGTCCCTACTACCTTGGTTATAGAGATTATATCATATTGTTTGGAATATATATGTCCTTTAGTAGATTTCAATATGAACTACTAGTACATACTCCAAACACTGATGTATATAGACGTATTTTAGAGTGTAGATTCACTCATTTTGCTCCGTATGTAGCACTCTCCCTCGCCCCTCGACCCTCGCCCACGTGGTGGACGTGCAGCAATTCATTCGGTCTCATATAGCTAGAATGATATATACTGCACTACCATTATTGCTCGACTTCTCGAAGAGGCAAAGAGCCAATCGCAAGGTTAATATTTTGGAGACGCCAAGCGCAAGGTTATAGGAGAACGAGTAGTAGGTGCCGCGTCATTTATAAATAAAGTTTTTTTCTTCAGTGGCACGTACGCAATATGATAGGTTCATATGGAGAGAAAAGGAAACCGCTCCACTATATACATAGTCAGGACGGGCCAGCCTACGCGGTTGCTTGCTGGGGTTGCTCTCTTCATACTCTCTCGCACAAAACGACTGTGGCCACATCTCTAACATCCCGGCGGATCACGTCCGCTTGGGGAAGGGGTGGATGCTTAGTGTAGATGCGGTGGCCATCGCCGACGGCGAAAACCCATTGTCGGCACGTCCCGATCAGGGGTCCCCGCCGTTCTCTCTCAGAAAGCCGGTGAGGTTGCCTTCGTCCCTTGCTCACTGCCACGACGTGGGCAGTTGCCGCCTCCCGCCGCCCTCCTGAAGGTTGAGCTACGTTTACAGCCGGCTTGCACCACTGCTCCAGCTGCCCACATCACTCCCTGTGGATATTTCTCTACTTCTTTGGCCCGCACATACCTCTACTGGCTTCTACGTACTGTATTTGTGATGAGTTTATGTCTCATCAACTAGTCCCAGTAATCTTATTCTAATCACGCTTCTTCAATTTATTTGCCACAAGGATGCTCATCTCGATTTTGGTGAAATTGCACAAAATGATCCGATGGTCAAAAGGTTGCAAACTTCATTTATTAGGAAGCTCGAACATTGCCAACAAATTGAAGCCTGGTCAGGGTTCATAGTTCAAGGGCTAGGGACTGCATGTATCTTTTTTTCTTTAGCTGCCTCTGTTCCAAAATAAGTGTCAACTTTAGTAGTAGTACAACTTTGTACTAAAGTTTGCACAAAGTTGAGACACTTATTTTGGAACGGAGGGAGTACATATTTGCTATGATCTGTCAATCATTGAGATGCAATAGCATGCATGTTAGTCTCCTTTGTATTTGATGAAATGTTGCAACGGGCAACCTTGGACGCAAGATACATGTAACAGAAGCTGGAAGCTGTACAAATTTATCTCACTAATAAATTACAGTACGTACTATACTAGTACTTCCTCCGTTCCTAAATATAAGTCTTTGTAGAGATTTCACCATGAACCACATGCGGATGTATATAGATGCATTTTAAGTGTAGATTCATTCAGTTTGTTCCGTATGTAGTGGAATCTCTACAAAGACTTATCTACTAGTAATAGCTAGCCTACTAGGAATTCTCTATCCTCTCCTTGAGCCACATCATCAAAATTGATGTAGCCGATAGATGAAGTAAATCAGTCATAATAGCCGTCTGATCTAGACGTTGAGAGGCTCCGCACTAAGCCACATGCAAGCATGCAGAAATACCGTGGCACATGCATGTGAGTGGGTTTTAAATCACATCAACATGTCTGCATGCAAGCATGCACCGGTAGCATGCATGTAATTGAGCTTTTAAGTCCCATTAAATTGTCAAAAAGAAAAATATAATCCCATTATGCAGTAGGAGTTGGCTGATCTTTTTTCCTTACGTGGGATGATCTAAATGATGATGGGAGTTTATTTAGTTTGGCTACCACATTTGTCATGCGGTTATAGAGTTTTTTTAGTTCTATGAAATCGATAATTTTGCGCAGAGAGATATACCGCTGTTCCGCGGCAACGCGCGGGGACTCATCTAGTAATATTTAGGAACGGAGGGAGTACTATGTAAAGAGTTAGGTGTCGCACGGTGATAGTGTGAGGTGGGCCATGTAATCACTGAGCCTGTGTGTTTTCACTACTCTTGCATGCCTCCGCTGATAAGAATGGAGAAAATTGTAATCTAGTAGTAGTACCCCCTTTCGCCGAAAGCATGGGACATCCAGCAGTCCTACCACCTCAGTAATAAAGACCAATGAGCCATCAAATCACATAGACCCAGCAGTAAGTTGGATGGACGAAGCAACCATCACTCTTGCGCCAGTGAGAGGTCGCATCCGCTCTGCCCGGGCATGAATGCGGCACCGATTCTTTGGAGCAACGCTGACCGTTTCAGGCGGGAAGCGCGCGCGGGCAATGGAGGGGCTTTGGGTGGGCCAGGCTAGTCAGGAGCAGGCGTGGCAGCTGTCCACATGTCCCTACCGGACACGCCCGGAAACGAGAGGATGCACCGACTCTCGCGGCTAAAATCATACTACACTACACAACATCTCTCTGTAGGAGTAGGTCGATCTGCCGCTCTCTCTAACACACACATGCTGTTAAACACACACACACACACACACGCACGCACCTTGGTCCCGTTGCACCTTCTAATGTGACTTATTACACCTAGACGGAGGGAGTAGTAAGTATACGAGATACGGTGGCACACTGACTTAAGTCGAATACAAGTGCCCAAAATTTGTGTGCATTTTATAATAAGGATTCACTTAAAATAGTACGTGAGCGAACAGAGGGATCAATTGGACAGTGTTCCCGAGCAGTAGCGAGATGTGTGAGGTAAGATACACCGCTGGCGCTTTTAATTTTTCTTATTAATTTGTTTGTTTCACCCTCTGACTGGTGGGACCCAACGTACTACGTGGAGAGAGGTAAGGTGACTAAGGCTGCATTATTTCTGCACCACTGTGGATAGTCTTACCACCAAAGCCACATGACACGATTATGATTGAAATCCCAATGACTCCCACACACACAAAAAAACACGGCATGCTTGTCACACGAATGCAGGAATGTATAAAAGGTTATTTCCCTCTCGTTGAACATAACGGGAGGGTTGTGTAGCTGGTTAGCCTGTTCGCTCATCAAACTTGAGGTCTCGGGTTCGATAACTACACTTGAGCATAATTTGTGCCAGGAGGATTCTTTGACTGGTCAAAATGTTTTCTAGGGTTTGCACGCTTCACACTCTCTCTCCAGTATATATATATACACGCTGGAGCCTCAGCGCTTGTAGTTGCTCTCTTCACACTCTCTCGCCCTCTCCCGCTGGAGCCTCAGCGCTTGTAGTTGCTCTCTTCACACTCTCTCGCCCTCTCCAGATCTAAACAAGACTTCGTTGGCCTCTCTCTCCCCTCACTGCTGCTCAAAGAGCCGGCAGGATCCGTCCGCCGGGAAGGGAAGGAGGCTTAACGCTGTCGCCGTCGGCGAGGGACTACCGGCGCAGCTGTTCACTTTCCACCCAGCGGCGGCGCGGGAGGGCCTCCGACCCCTTCTTCTTCGCCGCCGTCCCGTCGCCCACCGAACCACGCCCCAAGAACCTTAAGGTATAATTTACTTACTCCACATGCATTGCTCTAGCTGCATGTATACCATGAATCTAGGACGTGGTTCAAAGAGGAAAGGAGTGGGGGAAAGTAGTGGGAAAAGTTGTATATAGCATGAATCTAGGACGTGGTTCAAAGAGGAAATGAAGGGGGAAAGTTGTATAGCATGAATCTAGGACGTGGTTCAAAGAGGAAAGGAATGGGGGAAAGTAGTGGGGAAAGTTGTATCGCATAAATCTAGGACGTGGTTCAAAGAGGAAAGGAAGGGGCGAAAGTACTAGTTCAAAAAGGAAAGGAAGGGACAAGGCTGTAGAGTTTGAGCAGGACTAGATTTGCTGCGCTCACATAGGGAAAGGTGTCTAAAGATAACAAAACTGGGACCAACACAAATATGCTCCTTGGTTGTTTGTTCTTTGTTGCAACAGACTGTGCATGACCACAGTACATCGGTAGATGCACATGGTGCTGGTGCGTCCACTGTCCCGTGCAACTCATTAGCTGTTGTTAATCTAAGGCCCTGTTTGGTTAAAAACTCCCTAGTCCCTACCTGCTTGGTTCCAGGGACTAAACATGGACTAGAGGTTATTAAATGACATGCTAAAAGACCATGTTACCCCTAGTAATGAACTAATAGAGACAAGGTGCGATGCGTGGCAGGGGCAACTGTTGGAAAAAGTCCCAAAAAGACTCCCTCGGGGTCTTCTTTCTTTAGTCCCAAATGCCCACTTTTAGTCCCTAAAAGTCCCTCCTGTTTGGTTTAGATGGGACTGACACGGAGTTTTTTTAGTCCCTACACCAAAATGTCCCTGTAAACAAACACCCTCTAATAATGCCGCTGGAAAATTGATGCAATGCCACAGTTAAAAGCAAATTACATGTTTAACGAATTTTATTGTTAATATAATCTCTATGTTAATATTAATCAATGCCACCGTTTGAGAAATGCTACTGTCTTGCTTTCTTTCCCATTTAGATAAGGTAGATGCTTCTTTTTGTTGGCTTCTGTGTCATCCACCGTTATTGACCACTAATTGTTTCCTTTGCACCTCTGTGTAAACAGGGTTATCTACTTCACCTCGTTGCCATTGTGACCTTTTGTTGCACTGCACAAAACACTTTTGTTTTAAGAGTGTTTTGTGCAGTTCAACCAAAATGTCACACCGACAACGTTGCTTGATTGCTTGATCTTAGTGGAACTGCACAAGAGGAGATCTTACTTCCTATCCGTTAAGGCGAATTTGGTTCAGATCTTCTTCTTGTGAGTTGTTTGAATTCCGCATCATGAGAGGTCAGTACTAGCCTTCTTTCACATGATTCTGCAGTGTGCTTTCATATGTTGTGCTACTTGTACGATAATGTTGCTTGATTTTAGTGAACTGCACAAATGGAGACAAGACTTCCAATCTGTATGTGCACCGTAATATCCCATTGAGGTAAGATAAGGATATTTCACAACTGCTGGCCTGTATTTTGCCACTTTCATCAGAAAATTAAGTTTAGTACTATACTTGTGCTCCCTAATTGACATGCCAAATCTTACATTGAAGGCGAAGCTTGTCTGTTATTGAACCAAGTGATGAAGGGGAAGAACAAGCGGAAGAAAAACAAAAATCAACTCCCGGTGCTGTAATGAAGCACTGGAACTGTGATGACACAAGTAATGATATAGTTTTGCATCTTAATTTATTGCTATGGCTGGAACGAGCAATTGTTTTGCCACTGATTTGATGCCACTCTTAATGTAATATGTAATTATCTCTACTTGTGCAAACAGGGATCTTCTTTGAAGATACCATATATTTTAGTGGAACTGCACAAGAAGATGTTGGAAACATTAAACTAATCGAGGAGTATATAGTAAGCATGGCCACCACCGTAGATAGCAACAGATGGTTCCGGAGAAGTGCTTCATCTGTATGCTCTACACAATAAGCCTCCTGACAAAGGTTGGTACTCGCCCACTGATTTCATCCATATGATTGAGCTTTGTCATCTCTATTGGTGTTGTGCTACTGTTTAGATACTGTCATGAAAAAGTGGTATTGTCCTTGAGAAGTGCTTCATCTGTGCTGTTTTAAATATTTCCTTTCCTTTTTTTCGAGCAAACAGGGATGCTAGCATTTAGTAGTCCTCTTGTCTTTGCACAACAGGATCATCTTCCTCTGAAGAAGAATATGGAGTACGTGAAGTGACTAGTTCCGATTATGCCAGGATGAAGAAGCCCTGTCTATCTTCTCATCAGAAGGAGCAGTTGAAGGATGGTTACATTACTCCCCACAAGACCAAACTAACTTCAGCTCAGAAGGACTGACAAATCTCCATTTTTTTGCTGTGATGCGCGAGTACAATGTTGTTCTAGGATTCTTTCTGGTGAGTTCCATTTTTCTAAAAGTGTGCTCTACATGGACCATGTATGTACCTGTTGAAACTGTCAATTCATAGTACAGTTTGCTTTATACTAATCACTTTTTTGTATTTGTGCAAACAGGGGTGCTCAGCTTGATTTCAATGGGAACTGCACAAAATGTTCATGAATACATCGAATCATTCATTTCCACCACAAGAAAGGAGGTGCCGATAAGTTCAAGGCGTTGCAACATATGAGGGCGAAATCATACAAGCTACGCGCGAATTTGGTTGATTTTGGTGGAACTGCACAAAAAGAACAACTGGTTTATTTAGCACGAGGTGCCATGTCAATGTCCGAACTGATGGCAAACCCTGCCCATTCCACAATCGTAGGCATTTGATATTTTGGAATGGGACAACCTTGTCAAATTTTGCTCATTGATTTTAGCAAGACATGCGTTTGATATTTTCGAATGGGACGCCCTTTGCTGTCAGCAGCGTCGATCAATTTTTTCTTTATTCTTTAGTTGTGAAGTAAATATTGCCTCTGACATGTGAGTCGCTGAGATGCATAATCATCGATTGTTTTGAATGTTCTCTATGAATTGCCAGGCCTGTGTGTTTGATTGCAATGTACAGAAACGCTAAAAAGCTGCTCAAACTCTTTGTACTCCTTCTGTTCCTTTTTACTTCGCACATTGTGAAAGTGCATACTTTTTTGTATAAGATTGGTCAAAGTAGAGATACTTTGACTGCAGACAAAACTTGTATGCAGACTAGAAAGGACCGGAGGGAGTACATGTGAAACTGCTGCAAACGAGGTGATCACCCTGGGAATAATGCTAGTACGTATTGTTTTGCATGTTCATCCAATGCCAGTGATACAGGAATTCGAACTAATCGAAATAAATTCATTCATACACGGTCGGATTTCATATAAACATGCCGGATTTCATTACATTTCATACATTCTTCAACTAAAAAGGGGTACGCTGGAGGTATAATTAATTAACCGAAGCTACCCACCTGTGTCCCGCTGAGCCGAACAGAAGCTTCAGTGACTTAACTGCAGGTGCAGTTGCATAACTGACATGTGGCCTATTGGGCCCACGTGTCAGTCAGCCAACTGCACCAGCAGTTAAGTAGAAGCAGCGTTCTTCTCTAGCGCAGTTCTCTGACTCCACGTCGCCGCCAAGAAGCTAACCGGCCGTCAATGGTCAACCCGCCTAGCTTGGCTTCAACCGGAGGGTAGCAGCGGTGGCCTTACTTGGACCCGAGCGGCGGCGACCTACCGTGTTCTACTCTTCCTCGTTTTCTGTGTGGCGCGGCCTCGTTGGCAGCGGGGCGGGGCCTCGACGGAGCCGGCGATGTCCTCTATCTCGTTGCCGGCGGGCGGCGCCTTTGCGGAGCGGTGGAAATCCTCCCCCACGTTGCTGGCAGGGTGGGGCCTCGGCTGAGCCGGCAATGTCCTCTGCCTCGTTGTTGGCGGGCCGGGGCCTCGGCGGAGCCGGTGGTGTCCTCTGCCTCGTTGTTGGTGCCGCGGGGCCTCGGCGGAGCAGGGCCTCGTCGACGCCAGCGGAGCGGGGACTCGTTGGAGCCGGCATTGTCCTCTACCTCGTCCTCGGTCTCGCCAAACAGTGCCTCGCCCGCTTCATCACCCTCTTTGCTAGCCTCTTTGTAGGCGGCCGCAGCCTCCGCCACCTGCATGCGGAACCGCCAGCGCTCGAGGCGGCCCTTGCGGGCGGAGCGGTATGAGTCGAGCAGCGCCTCCTGCTCCGCCCGCTCTGCGGCGATCTGCTCCTCCGCCTGCAGGTGCTCCTGGAGGAGATGGTGGTTGTAGGCGGCATCGGCCTGCGCCTCCCGGAACTGCTCCTCACGCATCTGCCTCACCCTGTCCATATATTGGGCACGGGCCTCGTCGATGGTCATGATGCAATGCACCGGCAAGGATGGCGTGGAGGAGGGGGTTGGCGCCGGATCATCGACTACCATGTTCTCCATTGGGACGTCGTCGTCCTCCGGTTGCCTGCCGGCCAGCCGGTCGGCAGCAATGGCTGCCATCTCCTTGTGGTCCATCGTCCGCCCGTCCCGAAGAGCGCTGGAGCGCGAGGAAGCCATGGTGGGCAGTAGTGGTGTGGACAGGAGAAAGGGAACGGATGCGGATGATTGCGGCTATGGCCGGCGCAGCAGTTTATATAGCAAAGGTGGGCGGGCGGAGGGACGAACGTGTGGCGCCGGAGTAGCCGCCTCTGCAACCGCGTATCATTAATGTGGGCGGCAGATGGACGGACGGACGGCACTCGTGTCGTTTGAAGGCGGAGCATTCGCCTGCACCGGGAAGCGGGGCGGGCGGCGCTAACTGTTTCTGGCGGAAAGCGCGCGCGGGCGAGGAGATGACTTTACTTGGAGAGGATGACAATGGGGACCCACTAGGTCCATAGCCTCACATACGCAAGTGCCTCCTTATTATATATATATATATAACTATAATTTATTTTACTTCCTCCTGGTTTCCTGACATCACGGTCCCACACCATTGTCAACCTATGTAGTAGTCAATAAATGAGAGAATTGCACAAGAAGCAGCCGACAGCTGGGACCAAGCAGCTCGAGCAGTATTTGTGTTTTTGAGGTGTGAGCACTGCAGAGTTTTTTGATGTTTAGCCCAGATATTAATTTTTCTCCTCTGAACAACAACGAAAACATCGCTGCAGGTATTAACTGGGCGGGCTGTGGCCCGTCTAGCCCAGGCCAGATATCCAGCCCAGATATTAATTTTTTTCAAGCTGAAAATGGCTAGCCCAGCTATACTTTTTTTAGGAATACCCAGGCAAGGTCAAGTTGTTATTCTCCGCCCCGCTGGGCTGCAAATCTTTCCTAGGAGGGATGCATTAGGCTTAACAAGAAAATGGGCTTTAAGAAATAATAAATGGGATGTAATTATAAAAACTAGGCAGTAACTATAAAAAAATGCACCAAACACGTGATTACTTTATAAAATATTATTTTTGGATATTGAAAATTTTAATTTCATTAATTGTTGCGAGCGCAATGTTTCGTTGGATTTTTACGTAATATAAATTTATATTGAAATTGTATTTAATCTGACTAGAAATTTCGGGATAAAAATATTTCGGATCCCATCAAAATGTGGGAAATTTTATTGAATTCTGTTTTGAACGGTTGGTTGAAATGGGTTGTACTTTTAACAAACTGTAAATGGGCTGTAGTAAATTCCATTAGAATTCAAAAATGGGCTACACATTCTTACAAATCTCAAATGGGCTATAAGTTCTCTGCCACACACTTCTGGCCTTACTAAGTTGACGCGTCCCCTAAAAAAACAGAGTTGACGCGTATGCAAGGCTTTGTCAACTTATAGTCAACACACGGTTCTAGCAGCAGTGGCCGTTGGATGTCCATCCAACGGATGCCGTGCTTCTTCTTCAATCTCGGATATTCTAGCTTCACCCGCCCAAAAAATGATTCCTCCCCCTGACATCTGGGGCGCACCGTTTCGGAAGCTGACCTGTGGGCCTACTAAGTTGACGTACCAAGGGCTTTGTCAACTTAGTCAATATAAACGATTCTAGCTGCAGTGACCGTACGATGTCCATCCAACGGCCGTCGTGCTTCTTCAACCTCTGGTCTTCTTGCTCCAGCCGCCCAAAGCAGTGCCGGTCGTGCCGCCTGCTCCTGCCTCCCGTGGCCGGCTGTGCTGCCGCGGAGGCCTCACCGCCCCCTACTACTCCCACCGCTGGCCAGGCCATCCCTCCACTCACCCACACCCCCTGTTATTCTGCGGCGACGGCAGCGCAGCCGAACCAGTGAACCCTCGTACTCCTCTCCGCGTGTGCATCCACTGCCGCGTCTTCCCCGGCTCCATGTCGTCCCCTTCCTAGGCCTCGCCGTCGTCCACCGCCCTGGTGCTCTCGGCACGGCGTGGTCAACGTGGTCAAGGAACGACTTCCATCGGATGTGGACTGTACGTGGAGAGGCTGACAGCTAGGTCCAGCTATATCTTCGCACGCAAGGAAGTGCCTCCTTATTACGCACCAAAAAATGGATACCCCCTGCTAGCTGGGACCCACCATAGTGGGTGGCTGACTTGTGGGCCTACTAAGTTGACGAGGATGGAGGGCTTTGTCAACTTAGTCAATATGAACGATTCTAGCTCCAGTGACCGTACGATGTCCATCCCAACGGCCATAGTGCTTCTTCAACCTATGGTCTTCTTGCTCCAGCCGCCCAAAGCAGCGCCGCTCATGCCGCGTGCTCCTGCCTCTCGTGCCTGGCTGTGGTGCCGCGGAGGCCTCACCGCCCCTACTACTCCCACCGCTGGCCCAGGGTATCCCTCTACTCACCCACACCCCCTGTTATTCTACGGCGACGGCAGCCTCACGCCGCAGCCGAACCAGTGAACCCTCGTACTCCTCTCCGCGTGGGCATCCACTGCAGCGTCTTCCCTGGCTCCGCATCGTCCCCTTCCTAGGCCTCGCCGTCGTCCACCGCCTTGGTGCTCTCGGCGCGGCGTGGTCAATGTGCTCAACGACGGACTTCCATCAGAAGAGTACTGTACGTGGAGAGGCTGACAGCTGGGTCCACGGCCACAACCCAGTTTTTTTGTGATTTGCCAAGTAAGTCGCTTTGTCAGGCCTGTTGGGCTGCAAATCTTTCAAGACGTGGAGAGCTTCATTCGGCTGGCCGATAAAATGGCCTATCAGTAATGCGAAATGGGTTGTACATTTTTAAAACACATCAAACTGGCAATTAGTTTCAAATATCTTTTTTTTCATTTCGAGATTTTAAATTACATTAATTTTTATGCGTGGAGAATTTGTTGGATTTTATATTGATATACATTTATTTTTAAAATCAGTTTGAATGCGAGTCGAAATTTCGGGATTAAAAACAGTTCGGACCGCACCGAAATATGCAAAATTTTGTATAATTTTTTAACCGTGGCCACAATATGGGCTGTAATGCTAACAAAAAGAATATGGGCTCCAAACAAAAACCTTAAGAATTAGCAAATGGGCTGTAAATTATTAGAAATAATGGCAGATGGGTTGTATGTTGTTTTCCACAGATTTGAGGCTTTCCTAAAAAAAGGTTGACGCACAAGCAGTGACTGTTGGATGTCCATCGAACGGCCGTCGTGCTTCTTCAATCTATGCTCTTCCTGCTCCAGCCGCCCAAACAAGCGCCGGCGGGACTGCCTGCTCCCTCCTCCCCGCGGCCGGCTGTTCTGCCGCACAGGCCTCACCGCCCCACCGTACTCCCATCGCTGGCCTAGCCATCCCTCTACTCACCCACACCTGCTGTTATTCTCCGGCGACGGCAGACGAACCAGTAAACCCTCGTACAGTCGTACTCCCCTCCGCGTGGGAAACAACTGCCGAGTCTTCCCTGCCTCCATGTCGTTCCCTTCCTAGGCCTTGCCGTAGTCCACCGCCCTGGTGCTCTCGGCGCGGCCTAGTCAACGTGGTCAACGACCGACATGCATCTGAAGTGGACTATATGTGGAGAGGCCGACAGCTGGGTCCACCGCCGCACGCAAGGAAATGCCTCCCTATTACGTGCAAAATAATGATTCCTCCACCGGACATCAGGGACCACCGAAAGGGCCTCTGTATTTCGCGAAAAAAACTTTACCGCCGCTGACAGCTCGGACCCACCAGCTATATCTTCGCACGCAAGGAAGTGCCTCCTTATTACACAAAAAAAATGAATATTCCCCCTGTTAGCTGGGACCCAGTATAGTGGCAGGCTGACTTGTGGGCCTACTAAGTCGACAGGGACGGAGGGCTTTGTCAACTTAGTCAATAGGCACGATTCTAGCTCCAGTGACCGTACGATGTCCATCCAACGGCTGTAGTGCTTCTTCAACCTCTGGTCTTCTTGCTCCAGCCGCCCAAACCAGCGCCGGTCGTGCCTCGTGCTCCTGCCTCCCGTGGCCGGCTGCGATGCGGCGGAGGCCTCACCGCCCCTACTACTACCACCGCTGGCCAGGCCATCCCTCTACTCACCCACACCCCCTGTTATTCTGCGGCGACGGCAGCCTCACACCGCAGCGAACCAGTGAACCATCGTACTCCTCTACGCGTGGGCATCCACTGCCGCGTCTTCCCCGGCTCCGCGTCGTCGCCTTCCTAGGCCTCGTCGTCGTCCACCGCCCTGGTGCTCTCGGCCCGGCGTGGTCAACGTGGTCAAGGAACGGCTTCCATCGGACGTGGACTATACGTGGAGAGGCTGACAGCTGGGTCCACGGCCGCAGCAAGGAAGTGCCTCCTTATTACGTGCAAAATTATTATTCCTCCACCTGACAGCGGGGACCCACCGGACGGGCCACCGTATTTCCCAAAAAAAAACGTTTGCCCCTGACTGCTGGGACCCACCAGCTACATCTTCGCACGCAAGGAAGTTCGTCCGGCCAAAAAAAAAACGATTCACCCCCTGACTGCTGGGACCCACCAGCTACATCTTCGCAGGCAAGGAAGTGCCTGACAGTCGGGACCCACCTGGTCGAAGCGTACGTAGCGTTGTCATTCTGGTCGCGAACGTGTACGTACATATATACTGGTGGATGTAGAGGCGCGCACGTGTCGTAGTAGAGGCGCGCACGTAGCATGTACACATACGTACAACGGCTAGGGTGCAAGAAAGAAAATACGGTGACGTATGTGTACATACGGGCGGGGTCTCGAACGCCTACTCGCGCATACGTACGGCCAGGGCTCGTGTACATGGCTGGGTCGGAACGAAGAAACAACGTCGTTGTCGTGTTCATGGGGAGGCAACGGAATGCGTCGTGTTCATGGGGAGGCAACGGAATGCGTCGTGTTCATCGGGAGGCAACGGAACGCGTGGGAGCCAACCGGATGGGTCAGAACGAAATGCGTGGTCGTGTTCATCGGGAGGGCTTGGACGGAACAGGCGATGGAAACGAGGCCTGGCGTACCGCATAACGGAGGAAACAGACCTCCTACGTTCGGAACGGGGTCCTGTTGACCGGGAGGGGTGTGGCCTACCGCAAAACGGAGGAAACGGACCTCCTACGGTCGAAACGGGGGTCCTATTGATCGGGAGGGGTGTGGCGTACCGCAAAACGGAGGAAACGGACCTCCTACGGTCGAAACGGGGGTCCTGTTGATCGGGAGGGGTGTGGCGTACCGCAAAACGGACGAAACGGACCTCCTACGGTCGAAACGGGGGTCCTGTTGATCGGGAGGGGTGTGGCGTACCGCAAAATGGACGAAATGGACCTCCTACGGTCGAAACGGGGGTCCTGTTGATCGGGAGGGGTGTGGCGTACCGCAAAACGGACGAAACGGACCTCCTACGGTCAAAATGGGGGTCCTGTTCATCGGGAGGGGTGTGGCGTACCGCAAAACGGGACTCCACGGGATACTGTTCATCTCTACCGTCGACCTCCTCCAGCCTCCACGGGCTACCGCGTCAACCTCCTCCAGCCTCCACGGGCTCTTGTTCATCCAGCCTCCACCGCGCGCTACTCCACCGGCTACTGTTCAACCACCCCTCCACGGGCACACCTCCACCGTCTACTGTTCATCCAGCCCTCCACACCACAGGGTCCTGTTCAACCACCCCTCCACGGGCACCCCTCCATCGTCTACTGTTCATCCAGCCCTCCACCACACCACGGGGTCCTGTTCATCCAGAGGCAACGCCACCGCTCACTGTTCATCCAAACCCCCCCGCAACGCTCACTGTTCATCCCAGAGGCAGCATCGATCGGCTTCAGTTAGCAGCAGTAGCGAAGGAATCGCTCGATCGAGTTCAGTTAACAGCCATCGATCGATCGCTCGGGTTCAGTAACGCGTAGCCTGCAGTGCAATCGCTCGGGTTCAGTTAGAGCCCAACGCCTCGCTCGGGTTCAGTTAGAGCCAACGCCTCACACACACGCGCGTACGTGTACGAGAGAAACGCGCATCGCGCGGCCCCCGACCTCCCACCGTAACCGGGAACTCCCCAAAATTTTCCTCACCCTCGCTTGTACCATAGTTTTTTCCATCATGGACGGCCCAAAGAATGTCATGCAGCTGCGTCTCCGGCCCGCCCAGGACGAAAAGCCCATTTTCTGTCATGATTTTTTGTCATAGAAGTAGGAGCCCACCACATCTATGATGATACCGGGTTTTGTCATAATTATCGTCATAGAAGTGTCATATGTATGACAGAATTTTTTTTCGTTCGGCCCAAAATGTCACGGATGTGTCTCTTTTTTGTATTGCCTGTGGACGCGCCCGGGCGCATCCGCAGGCGTTTGAGGGGTCATATTTCACATATCCGTCTGTAGATGCTCAGAGGCTCGTGTGGTAGTATGTTGTTTCTTTTGCAGTCACCTGGGTTTGCACAGTGTTGCTGATTACATATCAACGCAGGTCCACATCCGAAGATGGTAGCACGTCATACATGCGTCGTACTTAACGCAATAATGCATGCCACACATGGTCATGGATGATTCATTCCGAAATTCATAGTGGACTTTTGGACATCAACTTTATTTTTAGTTTTCTTTCGTTGAAGGACTTTGACTCGTTATGTGTGCTGAGGTGGCACCTGATTGCTAGGTGAAGCATTGACATGTAAGTCTTTGACCTCTTCAGGATTTGGCAGGCATCACGTCAAGGTCTAAAAATTGACGGAGAAATGCCGGATTCATGTCAGGCATCAAAGTTTTAATTGTTTCAAAGAGATTTTTTGATAAAGAACATTTCATTCAATTGATATATCGAGGTGATACAAACGCATTGAAAAAATGCCCGGCCTCTGCATAGCACGATGCACATAGCCCATGAGTCCACCCGTCCAAAAAATAAAAATTGTGTTACAACTCAAAAATAAATAAATCTGTCCAGCCTATGATGTGGCTGATCCTAACCAGAAATCACACCGCCACCCATGGGGGTAGAAAACCTCCTTGGCCGTACGCTCCAGCCGCGTAGACGCCGTCATAAATAGGTCCCTGTCCTCCGGCTTCTGCAGGATAGATCAAGTACGGATCCATCGTGTACATACACGAATAACCTGCTCATATCGACTCTAGGGTAGAAGAAGAACTAAGGCCAGGGCTCTCGCGACCGAAACCCTCCTCCTAGCGCTACTGGCCACTCCGGCGCGGCGGCCACCAAGCCCCGTTCCTGCCCGCCCGGGGCAGGGGCGCCACCCCTCTGCGGCCATGCGCTCGCCATCCCCCGCCCGCTCGGACCGCTCGGTGCGCTCGCATACCAGCGGGACCTCTGGCTGGTGCACCCCCGCATACGCATCAGATCTGGCCAGATCCACCGGTCCGTCGCAGGTCCCGGATTCTCTGCCGCCTCGGCTAGTGCTGCGCCCCAGACGCGTATCCTGCTGCGCGGGGAGTGCTCCAAGGAGGCTCCTGCGTTGTCCCCTCCGGTCCATGCCGAGCCCCCCCTCCCCGTTTTGGGATGAACAAGCTGAAATCCATCATGGTGATGCCGTCCCCCTCGCCGCGCGTTTCCTTTTCAGGCGATGGGGACGGGTGGACGACAGTCAAGTCGCGGAAAGCCCGGTGCACGGCCATCAAGGTGAAGTATGGCGCTAGGCGCCCCTCCGCCAGGCGCTCTGGCCGGCGTTCTGCCATTAATGGCCATGGGGGGAAGGAGGCCTTCTTAAGCCGCTTCGACGAGCTCTGTTTTCGGTGCCTCAGCTCAAGCCATCGTAGGATAGACTGTCGTGACCCGCTGTACTGCATAGTCTGCAAGCAGCCGGGGCACTGCGGCCGCGAGTGCCCGCTCAATCCCAAGCGTAAGGGGCGTGCCGGCTGCCAGGCCCGACCTCCTCAGCGCGGCCCTGTCCATGAGCGGCTGCGCTTCCCCTCGCAGTCTCCACCGCCTCCGCCGCCCCCGCCACCTCCACCGCCGCCGCCTGTCATGGCTGCCAAGGACCGCGAGGCGTTCCACACCGATGCGTCGCGCGCCCTAGGTCGAGCTTCAAGATGGTGATCAGCACGCCGGCCATCGAGCAGCAGTAGTTCCTTCTCCGCAAGCACGCCGTGCTGCTCATGGCTTCAACGGCCCGCCATGCGGCCAACCCCATGTCGGTGGGCCGGGCCATCGAGGAGCAGCTCCGCTCCCCGCCCCACCTGCTGCGCGTGACGAGCCACGACCCGGAGGACTTCTTCGTCTACTTCGAGCTTCCCGCGTTCAAGGAGAACGCGGTCTGTCACGGATTCATCGCGGTCGACGACATCGAGATCAAGATCAAGGGGTGGCGCGAGGACGACCACGGCGTGCCGGATGACTGCAAGCTGCACGTCCGCGTCGTCATCGAGAAGATGCCGACGCAGTTGTGGTCTCTCGAGGGCGCGGGCAAGGTGCTCGGCGACCTCTGCATCGTCGACAGGCTGGACACTCGCACCCACGAGCGTGGTCGCACCAGGACTTTCGCTTGCTAGGTGTGGGTCAGAACGGCGCCCAGATAACCACCAAGGGCACGATCTGGAGGGCGGCGCGGGGGGCCGGCAGGGTGGAGGCCATGCTGGGCTTCTCGCCGCCCAGCTGCGGGTGGCGCCTCCCCCAAGAGTCATGCAGCGGGAGATGCTCATGCATGTTGACCGCATTGAGGACTGGACTCCGCCGTTGCCGCGCTCGTCCCGCTCGCGCCAGAGCGGGCTCCCCTCCTCCGAGTCCGACGACGACGCCCCCTTCCCCGCGATCTACCCGGGGGTCTAGACCAGGCACGTGGAGGATGGGTAGGGCCGGCGCCAGCAGCCCGCGGTGGCCTCCACCGCTTGCCAGGGGCTGCAACTGGGTGGACGCCACCGTGACCGCGATGACCACGACCAAGACGAAGGTCGGGGCGGGTGCCGCTCATGGAAGGAGACGCTCCTTGGCCGTGGCCCCGGGCCTCGCGAGGCCGAGGTGACCAGGAAGGCGCCCGCGCAGCCGAGGCGCCGCAGCAGAACACCAGCGAGCCATCGCCAAGACCTAGGCTGCCGGGGATGTGAGGCCGTCATCTGCGCCACTCCGCCACTGCCGCTGCACCGCTCGCCCACCCCACCTCCACCGCCGCCACCCGCTATGCAGACTGACCCGGTGTCAGACTTCTTCAGCTGCAACAACAACGACGCCGCGCTCCCGCCCCCACCCAGTGTTGATCGCATGCACATCGTGCTTGAGGCCGAGATCAAGGACAAGCTGGCGGCCCTGCTGAAGTTCGTGGAAGGGGAGGTTGGCAGCCCGGGTGTGGCGCTTGAGCTTGACCCGTCGCTGCAGCCCAACCTGATCAGCGCTGTGTGCCGCGCGCCCCCCCCCCCCCCCCGCCTGCTGTCCAAACAGCAGTGCAGGTCGGTGTTGTGATGCAGCAGATTCTGCAGCTGTGTCCGGCCGGCGCCCCGCAGGCTGCATCCGCGCTCTTCCCCGCCCCTGATCCCTGGCGGCCCGTCCTCGTCCCCTGCACGCACTCCCCGGAAGCGCCCCGCCGCCCCGCCAAAATCCAGGGCTGCTTCCATGCCGGTGCGCCATAGCGCAGGTCAGGTGGCCCTCAACTCCATGGTGCCAGTGGCTCAGCGTGCTGCACTGTAGATAGTCCAGGAGCTCGGCGGCCTCGGCCCAAAGGAGAGGATGACCGTCAAGGCAGCTGAAGCCCTCGTCCGCCGTTTCAACGAGCCGCTTTTATAGGAAGACGTCGCGGTCATTGCCAGGCTCACTCGTCTCAATGTTGATGCGCTGCGTGCCATGGCCGGCCTCGCCGGGGCGGAGGATGCAGGAAAAGCTCAAGTGTAGTCATGTTAGTCGCCAGTAGTATTCGTTTTAGTCTCTAGTGGCGTCTAGCCTTCAGTTGGATTGAGTTAGGACCTATGATCATGTATGGTAGGGCTAGTATGATCGATCACAGCCAGCATGTTTTGAGTGCTGTTGGTGGTTGCTGGCGCGCCACGGTTAGTTTTGTGTAGGGTAATCTGTTCTCCAGTTCAATTAGTAATCTTAGCCCCCGGAGAAATATTTTGGTTTCAAATGGATGACACCTCTTGTGCGATCATGAGCTGGAACATTAGAGGGCTAAACTCGCCGGCAAAGAGAGCGGCGGTGAGCGGAGTAGTTAGCGCGCACAACCTCGTCATCCTCTGTCTCCAAGAGACGAAGATTGATGCCTGGTCACCGGCGCTCGTCCGGGAAATTGGGGGCAGCCGTTTAGATGGCTGTGCTGTGCTGCCAGCGATCGGCACGCGCGGTGGAGCTGCCATCTTTTGGGACTCATAGTCAGAAAACTTGACAACACATAGATTGGGTAGATACTCCATCACTGCTAGAGTTTAGATGCCGCACTCAAATTCAGTTTTCTGGCTCACCACTTTCTATGGGCCGGCGGACGACACTCACAAAGACGAGTTCCTACAAGAGCTCGCCTCGGCAGCTCGTCCTCCTGGCCAGCCGTGGATCCTCAACGGCGAGTTCAACATCATTTACAAAGCCAGAGACAACAGCAACACCAACATTAACAGGAGGATTATGGGAAAATTCAGAGCTGCAATTGACCAAGCTGGATTGCGAGAGATAAAGTGCAAGAATAGGAGATTCACTTGGATAAACGAGAGAGAGAACCCCACTCTTGTCAGCGTCGATAAGTTTTTCTACAATTTGGAATGGGAGGACCTCTACCCCAAGCACACGCTGATGGCGGCATCGATGACTTGCTCTGATCCCTGCCCATTGCTGCTGGGAAACGCGGAGGCCCCTCGGCGCACAGCTCGCTTTCGCTTTGAAAGTTTCTGGCCGCGTTTCCCGTGTTTTCACGACACCGTGGCCAGGGCTTGGCAAAGGCCAGTGAATCATGACTGTCCTTTCGTAAGAATCAAGACAAAGCTGCGACGAACCGCTGCTGACCTGAATATCTGGGCCAAGACACTTTTCAGTGACACAAATTGCAGTTCCACTTGGCAACAGAAACCATCCTGCAGTTGGATTTCACACAAGAGAAAAGCGCACCCACCTCATCAGAATTGTTGGAAATATGCCCTAGAGGCAATCATGTGATGATGATATTTCCATATGTATTCATGAGTCCTTTGTATTGTCCTTGAACATCATCAATGATATGTATCAATAAGTATGTGACTTGTTTGTGGAACTATGTATTGCATGACAATTGTTTTAATGGTCCCTAGTTGATAAGGTTATGCGGACACATATCCTTGACTAGTATACAACTCGGTTGATGACTATGTTTCACAAGTCATGTGCATGGAGATGCTAAACTGATAGTATGGGCTCGGGGATGGAGATCACCGAGCTGGACAGACCCACTTTGAGACGCAGCGAGATATAGTCATCTGTTAGTCTCAAGTGCAATGCCTATGCCATGTCCTAGACCTGAGGTCCTCGCATGTTCTCGGGATGAGGATCGACTCACTTACGGTCTATCAAATGCTACTCTGTAACTGGGTAGTTATAAAGGTAGATTTCGGGTTAGTCGTGAGACATGCCGCGAGACATGGCTGACCAAGATGGAATTTGCCCCTCCTATTTGGAGAGATATTCTCTGGGCCTTCTCAAGTGATCAGATTCCGAAAGCATGGCCATGCGACTTGGGTTAAGTGTTAACCCAGTTCGGGAATCTCTATCATGGTTTCGAGAAGAGAGGTCGAGCTAACACAAGGGTGACAAGTACTCGCCTAGAGCTCGACAACAAATATCATGAGGCAAAAGGAATGTTGCATATGCCACATTGTTGTGGTTCGTCAAACGACTTTACGCCCACATGGGAGTTGGCACGTTCTGCTAGGACCGCTACCAACTATCGACTCTGGTCGTGTCCATGTGTACGTGAACCTATAGGGTCCTACACTTAAGGGGCTGCAGCACATTCGGATTGGATCTGAGTGGAAAACGGATGTGGACTCCTAGTGGGCTCAAGTGTTGAGCCCACCTTGGAGGTCTATATAAAGGGGAGTGGGCACTGTTGGGGAACGTAGTAATTTCAAAAAATTTCCTACACACACGCAAGATCATGGTGATGCATAGCAACGAGAGGGGAGAGTGTTGTCCACGTACCCTCGTAGACCGACACTGGAAGCGTCATCATAATGCGGTTGATGTAGTCGTACGTCTTCACGATCCGACCGATCAAGTACCGAACGTACGGCACCTCCAAGTTCTACACACGTTCAGCTCGATGACGTCCCTTGAACTCCGATCCAGCCGAGTGTTGAGGGAGAGTTTCGTCAACACGACGGCGTGGTGACGATGATGATGTTCCACCGACGCAGGGCTTCGCCTAAGCTTCGCGACAGTATTATCGAGGTGTAATCTGGTGGAGGGGGGCACCGCACACGGCTAAAATATCGTATATCAAAGTGTGTTCTTAGGTTCCCCCTGGCCCCGTATATAAAGGAGCAAGGGGGAGGCCGGCTGCCCTAGGCGCGCCAAGGAGAGAGGGGGAGTCCTCCTCCTAGTAGGAGTAGGACTCCCCTTTCCTAGTCCTACTAGGAAAGAAGGGGGGGAAGGAAAGAGAGGGAGAGGGAGAGGGAAAGGGGGCTGCGCCCCCTCTCCTAGTCCAACTAGGACTCCCCTTGGGAGGGGGCGCGCCACCTCCTGGCTGCTGCCCTCTCTCTCCCCTCAAGGCCCACCAAGGCCCAATACTTCCCCGGGGGGTTCCGGTAACCCTCCGGCACTCCGGTTTAATCCGAAACTTCTCCGGAACACTTCCGGTGTCCGAATATAGTCTTCCAATATATCAATCTTTACGTCTCGACCATTTCGAGACTCCTCGTCATGTCCGTGATCACATCCGGGACACCGAACAACCTTCGGTACATCAAATCACATAAACTCATAATATAACCGTCATCGTAACTTTAAGCGTGCGGACCCTTTGGGTTCGAGAACTATGTAGACATGACCGAGACACCTCTCCGGTCAATAACCAATAGCGGGAACTGGATGCCCATATTGGCTCCCACATATTCTACGAAGATCTTTATCGGTCAGACCGCATAACAACATGCGTTGTTCCCTTTGTCATCGGTATGTTACTTGCCCGAGATTCGATCGTTGGTATCTCGATACCTAGTTCAATCTCGTTACCGGCAAGTCTCTTTGCTCGTTCCGTAATACATCATCCCGCAACTAACTCATTAGTCACAATGCTTGCAAGGCTTATAGTGATGTGCATTACCGAGTGGGCCCAGAGATACCTCTCCGACAATCGGAGTGACAAATCCTAATCTCGAAATACGCCAACCCAACAAGTACCTTTGGAGACACCTGTAGAGCACCTTTATAATCACCCAGTTACGTTGTGATGTTTGGTAGCACACAAAGTGTTCCTCCGGTAAACGGGAGTTGCATAATCTCATAGTCATAGGAACTTGTATAAGTCATGAAGAAAGCAATAGCAACATACTAAACGATCGGGTGCTAAGCTAACGGAATGGGTCAAGTCAATCACGTCATTCTCCTAATGAGGTGATCCCATTAATCAAATGACAGCTCATGTCTATGGCTAGGAAACATAACCATCTTTGATTAACGAACTAGTCAAGTAGAGGCATACTAGTGGCACTCTGTTTGTCTATGTATTCACACATGTATTATGTTTCCGGTTAATACAATTCTAGCATGAATAATAAACATTTATCATGATATAAGGAAATATATAATACTTTATTATTGCCTCTAGGGCATATTTCCTTCAGTCTCCCACTTGCACAAGAGTCAATAATCTAGTTCACATCGCCATGTGATTTAACATCAATAATTCACATCACCATGTGATTAACACCCATAGTTCACATCTCTATGTCACCAACACTCAAAGGGTTTACTAGAGTCAATAATCTAGTCACATCGCTATGTGATTAACACCCGAAGAGTACTAAGGTGTGATCATGTTTTGATTGTGAGATAATTTTAGTCAACGGGTCTGTCACATTCAGATCCGTAAGTGTTTTTGCAAATTTCTATGTTTACAATGCTCTGCACGGAGCTACTCTTAGCTAATTGCTCCCACTTTCAATATGTATCTAGACCGAGACTTAGAGTCATCCAGATTTAGTGTCAAAACTTGCATCGACGTAACCCTTTACGACGAACCTTTTTTCACTTCCATAATCCAGAAACATATCCTTATTCCACTAAGGATAATTTTGACCGCTGTCCAGTGATCTACTCCTAGATCACTATTGTACTCCCTTGCCAAAATCAGGGTTGGGTATACAATAGATCTGGTACACAGCATGGCATACTTCATAGAACCTATGGCCGAGGCATAGGGAATGACTTTCATTCTCTTCTATTTTCTGCCGTGGTCGGGCTTTGAGTCTTACTCAATTTCACACCTTGTAACACAGGCAAGAACTCTTTCTTTGACTGTTCTATTTTGAACTACTTCAAAATCTTGTTAAGGTATGTACTCATTGAAAAAACTTATCAAGCGTCTTGATCTATCTCTACAGATCTTGATGCTCAATATGTAAGCAGCTTCACCGAGGTCTTTCTTTGAAAAAATCCTTTCAAACACTCCTTTATGCTTTGCAGAATATTTCTACATTATTTCCGATCAACGGTATGTCATTCACATATACTTATCAGAAATGTTGTAGTGCTCCCACTCACTTTCTTGTAAATACAGGCTTCACCGCAAGTCTGTATAAAACTATATCCTTTGATCAACTTATCAAAGCGTATATTCCAACTCCGAGATACTTGCACCAGTCCATAGATGGATCACTGCAGCTTGCATATTTTGTTAGCACCTTTAGGATTGACAAAACCTTCTGGTTGCATCATATACAACTCTTCTTTAATAAATCCATTAAGGAATGCAGTTTTGTTTATCCATTTGCCATATTTCATAAAATGCGGCAATTGCTAACATGATTCAGACAGACTTAAGCATAGATACGAGTGAGAAACTCTCATCGTAGTCAATACCTTGAACTTGTCGGAAAACATTTTTGCGACAATTCTAGCTTTGTAGATAGTGACACTACTACCAGCGTCCGTCTTCCTCTTGAAGATCCATTTAATCTCAATGGCTCACCGATCATCGGGCAAGTCAACCAAAGTCCATACTTTGTTCTTCATACATGGATCTCATCTCAGATTTCATGGCCTCAAGCCATTTTGCGGAATCTGGGCTCATCATCACTTCCTCATAGTTCGTAGGTTCGTCATGGTCTAGTAACATAACCTCCAGAATAGGATTACCGTACCACTCTGGTGCGGATCTTACTCTGGTTTACCTACGAGGTTTGGTAGTAACTTGATCTGAAGTTACATGATCATCATCATTAACTTCCTCACTAATTGGTGTAGAAGTCACAGGAACAGATTTCTGTGATGAACTACTTTCCAATAAGAGAGCAGGTACAGTTACCTCATCAAGTTCTACTTTCCTCCCACTCACTTCTTTCGAGAGAAACTCCTTCTCTAGAAAGGATCCATTCTTAGCAACGAATGTCTTGCCTTCGGATCTATGATAGAAGGTGTACCCAACTGTCTCCTTTGGGTATCTTATGAAGACACATTTCTCCGATTTGGGTTTGAGCTTATCAGGATGAAACTTTTTCACATAAGCATCGCAACCCCAAACTTTAAGAAACGATAACTTTGGTTTCTTGCTAAACCTCAGTTCATAAAGCGTCGTCTCAACGGATTTTGATGGTGCCGTATTTAACGTGAATGCAGCTGTCTCTAATGCATAACCCCAAAACGATAGTGGTAGATCGGTAAGAGACATCATATATCACACCATATCTAATAAAGTACGATTACGATGTTCGGACACACCATTACACTGTGGTGTTCCAGGTGGCGTGAGTAGTGAAACTATTTCACATTGTTTTAACTGAAGGCCAAACTCGTAACTCAAATACTCTTCTCCACGATCAGATCGTAGGAATTTTATTTTCTTGTTACGATGATTTTCAACTTCACTCTGAAATTCCTTGAACATTTCAAATGTTTCAGACTTATGTTTCATTAAGAAGATATACCCATATCTGCTCAAATCATCTGTGAAGGTGAGAAAATAACGATATCCGCCACGAGCCTCAATATTCATTGGACCACATACATCTGTATGTATGACTTCCAACAAATCTGTTGCTCTCTCCATAGTTCCGGAGAACGGTGTTTTGGTCATCTTGCCCATAAGGCACGGCTCGCAACTACCAAGTGATTCAAAATCAAGTGATTCCAAAATCCCATCAGTATGGAGTTTCTTCATGCGCTTTACACCAATATGACCTAAACGGCAGTGCCACAAATAAGTTGCACTATCATTATTAACTTTGCATCTTTTGGCTTCAATATTATGAATATGTGTATCACTACGATCGAGATCCAACAAACCATTATCGTTGGTGTGTATGACCATAGAAGGTTTTTATTCATGTAAACAGAACAACAATTGTTCTCTAACTTAAATGAATAACTGTATTGCAATAAACATGATCAAATCATATTCATGCTCAACGTAAACACTAAATTACACTTATTTAGTTTCAACACTAATCCCGAAAGTACAGGGAGTGTGCGATGATGATCATATCAATCATGGAACTACTTCCAACACACATCGTCACCTCGCCTTTTTTTACTAGTCTCTATTTATTCTGCAACTCCCGTTTCGAGTTACTACTTTAGCAACTAAACCAGTATCAAATACCGAGGGGTTGCTATAAACACTAGTAAAGTACACATCAATAACATGTATATCCAATATACCTTTGTTCACTTTGCCATCCTTCTTATCCACGAAATACTTGGGGCAGTTCAGCTTCCAGTGACCAGTCCCTTTGCAGTAGAAGCACTTAGTCTCAGGCTTAGGTACAGACTTGGGCTTCTTCACTTGAGTAGCAACTTGCTTGCCGTTCTTTTTGAAGTTCCCCTTCTATCCCTTTGCCCTTTTCTTGAAACTAGTGGTCATGTTAACCATCAACACTTGATGCTCTTTCTTGATTTCTACCTTCGTCGATTTCAGCATCACGAAGAGCTTGGGAATTACTTTTGTCATCCCTTGCATACTATAGTTCATCACAAAGTTCTACTAACTTGGTGATGGTGACTAGAGAATTCTGTCAATCACTATTTTATCTGGAAGATTAACTCCCACTTGATTCAAGCGATTGTAGGACCCAGACAATTTGAGCATATGCTCACTAGTTGAGCGATTATCCTCCATCTTTTAGCTACAGAACTTGTTGGAGACTTCATATCTCTCAACTCGGGTATTTGCTTGAAATATTAACTTCAACTCCTGGAACATCTTATATGGTCCATGACGTTCAAAACGTCTTTGAAGTCCCGATTCTAAGCCGTTAAGCATGGTGCACTAAACTATCAAGTAGTCATCATATTGAGCTAGCCAAACGTTCATAACGTCTGCATCTGCTCCTGCAATAGGTCTGTCACCTAGCGGTGCATCAAGGACATAATTTTTCTGTGCAGCAATGAGGATAATCCTCAGATCACGGATCCAATCCGCACCTTTGCTACTAACATCTTTCAACATAATTTTTCTCTAGGAACATATCAAAATAAACACAGGGAAGCAACAACGCGAGCTATTGATCTACAACATAATTTGCAAAATACTATCAGGACTAAGTTCATGATAAATTTAAGTTCAATTAATCATATTACTTAAGAACTCCCACTTAGATAGACATCCCTCTAATCATCTAAGTGATTGCGTGATCCAAAGCAACTAAACCATGTCCGATCATCACGTGAGATGGAGTAGTTTCAATGGTGAACATCACTATGTTGATCATATCTACTATATGATTCACGCTCGACCTTTCGGTCTCTATGTTCCGAGGCCATATCTGTACATATGCTAGGCTCGTCAACTTTAACCTGAGTATTCCGCGTGTGCAACTGTTTTGCACCCGTTGTATTTGAACGTAGAGCTTATCACACCCGATCATCACGTGGTGTCTCAGCACGAAGAACTTTCGCAACGGTGCATACTCAGGGAGAACACTTTTATCTTGAAATTTTAGTGAGGGATCATCTTATAATGCTACCGTCAATCAAAGCAAGATAAGATGCATAATGGATTAACATCACATGCAATCAATATAAGTGATATGATATGGCCATCATCATCTTGTGCTTGTGATCTCCATCCCCGAAGCACCGTGCTCGTGATCTCCATCTCCAAAGCATCGCCATGATCACCATCGTCACCGGCACGACACCTTGATCTCCATCGTAGTATCGTTGTCGTCTCGCCAACTTATTGCTTTTACGACTATCGCTACCGCTTAGTGATAAAGTAAAACTATTACATGGCGATTGCATCTCATACAATAAAGCGACAACCATATGGCTCCTGCCAGTTGCCGATAACTCGGTTACAAAACATGATCATCTCATACAACACATTATATCACATCATGTCTTGACCATATCACATCACAACATGCCCTGCAAAAGCAAGTTAGACGTCCTCTACTTTGTTGTTGCATGTTTTATGTGGCTGCTACGGGCTTAGCAAGAACCGTTCTTACCTACGCATCAAAACCACAACGATAGTTTGTCAAGTGGGTGCTGTTTTAACCTTCACAAGGACCGGGCGTAGCCACACTCGGTTCAACTAAAGTGAGAGAGACAGACACCCGCCAGTCACCTTTAAGCAACGAGTGCTCCGAACGGTGAAACCAGTCTCGCGTAAGCGTACGCGTAATGTCGGTCCGGGCCGCTTCATCTCACAATACCGCTGAACCAAAGTATGACATGCTGGTAAGCAGTATGACTTATATCGCCCACAACTCACTTGTGTTCTACTCGTGCATAGCATCAACGCACAAAACCAGGCTCGGATGCCACTGTTGGGGAACGTAGTAATTTCAAAAAATTTCCTACGCACACGCAAGATCATGGTGATGCATAACAACGAGAGGGGAGAGTATTGTCCACATACCCTCGTAGACCGACATCGGAAGCGTTATCATAACGCGGTTGATGTAGTCGTACGTCTTCACGATCCGACCGATCAAGTACCGAACGTACGGCACCTCCAAGTTCTACACACGTTCAGCTCGATGACGTCCCTTGAACTCCGATCCAGCCGAGTGTTGAGGGAGAGTTTCGTCAGCACGACGGCGTGGTGACGATGATGATGTTCCACCGACGCAGGGCTTCGCCTAAGCTCCGTGACGGTATTATCGAGGTGTAATCTGGTGGAGGGGGGCACCGCACACGGCTAAAATATCGTATATCAAAGTGTGTTCTTAGGTGCCCCCTGCCCCCGTATATAAAGGAGCAAGGGGGAGGCCGGCTGCCCTAGGCGCGCCAAGGAGAGAGGGGGAGTCCTCCTCCTAGTAGGAGTAGGACTCCCCTTTCCTAGTCCTACTAGGAAAGAAGGGGGGGGGGAAGGAAAGAGAGGGAGAGGGAGAGGGAAAGAGGGCTGCGCCCCCCTCTCCTAGTCCCACTAGGACTCCCCTTGGGAGGGGGCGCGCCACCTCCTGGCTGCTGCCCTCTCTCTCCCCTCAAGGCCCACCAAGGCCCAATACTTCCCCGGGGGGTTCCGGTAACCCTCCGACACTCCGGTTTAATCCGAAACTTCTCCGGAACACTTCCGGTGTCCGAATATAGTCGTCCAATATATCAATCTTTACGTCTCGACCATTTCGAGACTCCTCATCATGTCCGTGATCACATCCAGGACTCCGAACAACCTTTGGTACATCAAATCACATAAACTCATAATATAACTGTCATCGTAACTTTAAGCGTGCGGACCCTTTGGGTTCGAGAACTATGTAGACATGACCGAGACACCTCTCCGGTCAATAACCAATAGCGGGACCTGGATGCCCATATTGGCTCCCACATATTCTACGAAGATCTTTATCGGTCTGACCGCATAACAACATACGTTGTTCCCTTTGTCATCGGTATGTTACTTGCCCGAGATTCGATCGTCGGTATCTCGATACCTAGTTCAATCTCATTACCGGCAAGTCTCTTTACTCGTTCCGTAATACATCATCCTGCAACTAACTCATTAGTCACAATGATTGCAAGGATTATAGTGATGTGCATTACCGAGTGGGCCCAGAGATACCTCTCCGACAATCGGAGTGACAAATCCTAATCTCGAAATACGCCAACCCAACAAGTACCTTTGGAGACACCTGTAGAGCACCTTTATAATCACCCAGTTACGTTGTGACGTTTGGTAGCACACAAAGTGTTCCTCCGGTAAACGGGAGTTGCATAATCTCATAGTCATAGGAACATGTATAAGTCACGAAGAAAGCAATAGCAACATACTAAACGATCGGGTGCTAAGCTAACGGAATGGGTCAAGTCAATCACGTCATTCTCCTAATGAGGTGATCCCATTAATCAAATGACAACTCATGTCTATGGCTAGGAAACATAACCATCTTTGATTAACGAGCTAGCCAAGTAGAGGCATACTAGTGACACTCTGTTTGTCTATGTATTCACACATGTATTATGTTTCCGGTTAATACAATTCTAGCATGAATAATAAACATTTATCATGATATAAGGAAATATATAATACTTTATTATTGCCTCTAGGGCATATTTCCTTCAGGCACACCACTTAGGGTCGATCGAATAGAACCCTGGTTAGCCACCGCCACTCCCCACGCCCATGCCGCGCGACCGGACCTAGCAGTCCGCCGCTCGACGGTGCTCCTCGTACGTGTGGATACCTTGGAGGCATCGCATCTGCGGTGCTTGGACGAATCGTTCGAGGGAACCGTGAGGTGCCGTTCACGGGAGATCACCGTTCACGGGTCTTCGCTGTTCGCGGGAGATCGGCAACGCGAGGAGGAGACGGCCCGGGAGATCGGCTACACGCATCACCAACTCTACTTCCACTGTGGTGACTGCGCGTCTAGCGGTAAACCCGATCCCATGATCTATTTCCAGCAGCATGATCTTGGGTGCGCGGTAGAAAATTTTATTTGGCGCTAGCGTAGCGTACCGCGTGTTCCAACAGTGGTATCAGAGCCTCTGCTATGTGGTAATAGATTCGATGATATGCATATGAGATATGTAGATCGGTTCAGGTGCGGGTCGATGAGATTGATCGCGCATGTCAGTGTTGAAGGTTGGTTTTGTGATCTTGTTTTCATGATCGTGATGCAGAGGTCATGACACGACTTACCCCTACCGGTCGGTTGTCCGCCATCGGGGTAGATAGTGGAACGTAGATCCGGATGTAGCACGCGAAGATCAATGAGATTGATCGAATCAGAACATAGATCAACACCTTGGAAAATGTGATTTCCGCGGTGCTGAAATCTGTTGGAGCGGTCTCGGTAAAACGGCTGTAACTTTTGCATACGAACTCCGATTTTGCTCCACGACCTGTCAAACTGAAGCTAACGAAAAGTTGGATTAGCGGCCTCGCTGGAGTTCGTGGAAGGGGAGGTTGGCGGCCCGGGTGTGGCGCTTGAGCTTTAGCCGTCACTGCAGCCCGACCTAATCAGCGCTGCGTGCCACGCCCCCCGCCTGCTGTCCAAACAGTAGTGCAGGTAGGTGTTGTGACGCAGCAGATTCTGCAGCTGCGTCTGGCCGGCGCCCCACAGGTTGCATCTGCGCTCTTCCCCGTCCCTGATCCCTGGCGGCCCGTCCTCTTCCCCTGCACCCGGTCCCCGGAAGCGCCCCGTCGCACCGCCAAAATCTAGGGCTGCTTCTGTGCCAGTGCGCCACAGCGCACGTCAGGCGGCCCTCAACTCCACGGTGCCGGTGGCTCAGTGTGCTGCGCTGCAGATAGTCTAGGAGCTCGGCGGCCTTGGCCCAAAGGAGAGGATGACCGTCAAGGCAGCAGAAGCCCTCGTCCGCCGTTTCAACGAGCCGCTTTTATAGGAAGACGTCGCGGTCATTGCCAGGCTCACTCGACTCAATGTTGATGCGCTGCATGCCATGGCCGGCCTTACCGGGGCGGACGGTGCGGGAAAACCTCAAGTGTAATCATGTTAGTCGCCAGTAGTATTCGTTTTAGTCTCCAGTGGCGTCTGGCCTTCAGTTGGATTGAGTTAGGACCTATGATCATGTATGGTAGGGCTAGTAGGATCGATCGCAGCCAACATGCTTTGAGTGCTGTTGGTGGTTGCTGGCGCGCCACGGTTAGTTTTGTGGAGGGTAATCTGTTCTTCAGTTCAATTAGTAATCTTAGCCCCCGGAGAAACATTTTGGTTTCAAATGGATGACACCTCTTGTGTGATCATGAGCTGGAACATTAGAGGGCTAAACTCGCCGGCAAAGAGAGCGGCGGTGAGTGAGTAGTTAGCGCGCACAACCTCGTCATCCTCTGTCTCCAAGAGACGAAGATTGATGCCTGGTCACCGGCTCTCGTCCGGGAAATTGGGGGCAGCCATTTAGATGGCTGTGCTGTGCTACCAGCGATCGACACGCGCGGTGGAGCTGCCATCTTTTGAGACTCATCGTGAGCAAACTTGACAACACATAGATTGGGTAGATACTCCATCACTGCTAGAGTTTAGATGCCGCACTCAAATTCAGTTTTCTGGCTCACCACTGTCTATGGGCCGGCGGACGACACTCACAAAGACGAGTTCCTGCAAGAGCTGGCCTCGGCAGCTCCTCCTCCTGGCCAGCCGTGGATCCTCAACGGCGACTTCAACATCAGTTCCGAAGCCAGAGGAAAGAGCAACACCAACATTAACAGGCGGATTATGGGAAAATTCAGAGCTGCAATTGACCAAGCTGGATTGCGAGAGATAAAGTGCGAGAATAGGAGATTCACTTGGAGCAACGAGAGAGAGAACCCCACTCTGGTCAGCGTCGATAAGTTTTTCTGCAATTTGGAATGGGAGGACCTCTACCCCAAGCTCACGCTGATGGCGGCATCGACGACTTGCTCTGTTCCCTGCCCATTGCTGCTAGGAAACGCGGAGGCCCCTCGGCGCATAGCTCGCTTTCGCTTTGAAAGTTTCTGGCCGCGTTTCCCGTGTTTTCACGACACCATGGCCAGGGCTTGGCAAAGGCTAGTGAATCATGACTGTCCTTTCGTAAGAATCAAGACAAAGCTGCGACGAACCACTGCTGACCTGAAAATCTGGGCCAAGACACTTTTCAGTGACACAAATTGCAGTTCCACTTAGCAACGGAAACCATCCTGCAGTTGGATTTCACACAAGAGAAAAGGGCACTCACCTCATCAGAATTGTTGGAGATATGCCCTAGAGGCAATCATGTGATGATGATATTTCCATATGTATTCATGAGTCCTTTGTATTGTCCTTGAATATCATCAATGATATGTATCAATAAATATGTGACTTGTTTGTGGAACTATGTATTGTATGATGATTGTTTTAATGGTCCCTAGTTGATAAGGTTATGCGGGCCCATATCCTTGACTAGTATACGACTCGGTTGATGACTATGTTTCACAAGTCATGTGCATGGAGATGCTAAACCGATAGTATGGGCTCGGGGATGGAGATCACCGAGCCGGACAGACCCACTTTGAGACGCAGCGAGATATAGTCATCTGTTAGTCTCAAGTGCAATGTCTATGCCATGTCCTAGACCTGAGGTCCTCGCATGTTCTCGGGATGAGGATGGACTCACTTACGGTCTATCAAACACTACTCCGTAACTGGGTAGTTATAAAGGTAGCTTTCGGGTGAGTCGTGAGACATGCCGCGAGACATGGTTGACCAAGATGGAATTTGCCCCTCCTATTTGGAGAGATCTTCTCTGGGCCCTCTCGAGTGATCAGATTCGGAAAGCATGGCCATGCGACTTGGGTTAAGTGTTAACTCAGTTCGGGAATCGGTATCATGGTTTCGAGAAGAGAGGTCGAGCTAACACAAGGGTGACAAGTACTCGCCTTGAGCTCGACAACAAATATCGTGAGGCAAAAGGAATGTTGCATATGCCACATTGTGGAGGTTCGTCAAACGACTTTACACCCACATGGGAGTTGGCAAGTTCTGCTAGGAGCCGCTACCAACTATCGACTCTGGTCGTGTCCATGTGTACGTGAACCAATAGGGTCGCACACTTAAGGGGCTGCAGCCCATTCGGATTGGATCTGAGTGGAAAATGGATGTGGACTCCTAGTGGGCTCAAGTGTTGAGCCCACCTCGGAGGTCTATATAAAGGGGAGTGGGTACACCACTTAGGGTCGATCGAATAGAACCCTGGTTAGCCACCGCCACTCCCCATGCCCATGCCGCGCGACCGGACCTAGCAGTCCGCCGCTCGACGCTGCTCCCCGTACCTGTGGATACCTTGGAGGCATTGCATCAGCTGCGGTGCTTGGACGAACCGTTCAAGGGAACCGCAAGGTGCCGTTCGCGGGAGATCACCGTTCACGGTCTTCGCTGTTCGCGGGAGATCGGCAACGCGAGGAGGAGACGGCCCGGGAGATCGGCTACACGCATCACCAACTCTACTTCCGCTGCGGTGACTGCGCGTCTAGTGGTAAACCCGATCCCGTCCAGCGGCATGATCTTGGGTGCGCGGTAGAAAATTTTATTTGGCGCTAGGGTAGCGTACCGCGTGTTCCAACAGTGGTATCAGAGCCTCTGCTGTGTGGTAATAGATTCGATGATATGCATATGAGATATGTAGATCGGTTCAGGTGCGGGTCAATGAGATCGGTCGCGCATGTCAGTGTTGAAGGTTGGTTTCGTGATCTTGATTCCGTGATCGTGATGCAGAGGTCGTGACAGGACTTACCCCTACCGGTCGGTTGTCCGCCATCGGGGTAGACAGTGGAACGTAAATCCGGATGCAGCACACGAAGATCAATGAGATTGATCAAATCAGAACATAGATCAACACCTTGGAAAATGTGATTTCCGCGGTGCTGAAATCTGTTGGAGCGGTCTCGGTAAAACGGTTGTAACTTTTGCATACGAACTCCCATTTTCTCCGCGACCTGTCAAACTGAAGCTAACGAAAAGTTAGATTAGCGGCCCCGCTGGAGTTCGTGGAAGGGGAGGTTGGCAGGCCGGGTGTGGCGCTTGAGCTTGAGCCGTCGCTGCAGCCCGACCTGATTAGCACTGCGTGCCGCGCCCCCCCCCCCGCCTGCTGTCCAAACAGCAGTGCAGGTCGGTGCTGTGATGCAGCAGATTCTGCAGCTGCGTCTGGCCGGCGACCCGCAGGCTGCATCCGTGCTCTTCCCCGCCCCTGCACCGCCCCTGATCCCTGGCGGCCCGTCCTCGTCCCCTGCACCCGCTCCCTGGAAGCGCCCCGCCGCACCGCCAAAATCCAGGGCTGCTTCCGTACCGGTGCGCCACAGCGCACGTCAGGCGGCCCTCAACTCCACGGTGCCGGTGGCTCAGCGTGCTGCGCTGTAGATAGTCCAGGAGCTCGGCCGCCTCGGCCCAAAGGAGAGGATGACCGTCAAGGCAGCTGAAGCCCTCGTCCGCCATTTCAACGAGCCGCTTTTATAGGAAGACGTCGCGGTCATTGCCAGGCTCACTCGTCTCAATGTTGATGCGCTGCGTGCCATGGCCGGCCTCATCGGGGCGGACGATGCGGGAAAAGCTCAAGTGTAGTCATGTTAGTCGCCAGTAGTATTCGTTTTAGTCTCCAGTGGCGTCTGGCCTTCAGTTGGATTGAGTTAGGACCTATGATCATGTATGGTAGGGCTAGTAGGATCGATCGCAGCCAGCATGTTTTGAGTGCTGTTGGTGGTTGCTGGTGCGCCACGGTTAGTTTTGTGGAGGGTAATCTGTTCTTCAGTTCAATTAGTAACCTTAGCCCCCGGAGAAATATTTTGGTTTCAAATGGATGACACCTCTTGTGCAATCATGAGCTGGAACATTAGAGGGCTAAAATCGCCGGCAAAGAGAGCGGCGGTGAGCAGAGTAGTTACCGCGCACAACCTCGTCATCCTCTGTCTCCAAGAGACGAAGATTGATGCCTGGTCACCAGTGCTCGTCCGGGAAATTGGGGGCAGCCGTTTAGATGGCTGTGCTGTAGTGCCAGCGATCGGCACGCTCGGTGGAGCTGCCATCTTTTGGGACTCATCGTCAGCAAACTTGACAACACATAGATTGGGTAGATACTCCATCACTGCTAGAGTTTAGATGCCGCACTCAAATTCAGTTTTCTGGCTCACCACTGTCTATGGGCCGGCGGACGACACTCACAAAGACGAGTTCCTGCAAGAGCTGGCCTCGGCAGCTCCTCCTCCTGGCCAGCCGTGGATCCTCAACGGCGACTTCAACATCATTTATGAAGCCAGAGACAAGAGCAACACCAACATTAACAGGCGGATTATGGGAAAATTCAGAGATGCAATTGACCAAGCTGAATTGCGAGAGATAAAGTGCAAGAATAGGAGATTCACTTGGAGCAACGAGAGAGAGAACCCCACTCTGGTCAGCGTCGATAAGTTTTTCTGCAATTTGGAATGGGAGGACCTCTACCCCAAGCACGCGCTGATGGCGGCATTGACGGCTTGCTCTGATCCCTGCCCATTGCTGCCGGGAAACGCGGAGGCCCCTCGGCGAATAGCTCGCTTTCGCTTTGAAAGTTTCTGGCCGCGTTTCCCGTGTTTTCACGACACCGTGGCCAGGGCTTGGCAAAGGCCAGTGAATCATGACTGTCCTTTCGTAAGAATCAAGACAAAGCTGCGACGAACGCTGCTGACGTGAAAATCTGGGCAAGACACTTTTCAGTGACACATATTGCAGTTCCACTTGGCAACGGAAACCATCCCGCAGTTGGATTTCACACAAGAGAAAAGGGCACTCACCCCATCAGAATTGTTGGAGATATGCCCTAGAGGCAATCATGTGATGATGATATTTCCATATGTGTTCATGAGTCCTTTGTATTGTCCTTGAACATCATCAATGATATGTATCAATAAGTATGTGACTTGTTTGTGGAACTATGTATTGTATGATGATTGTTTTAATGGTCCCTAGTTGATAAGGTTATGCGGACACATATCCTTGACTAGTATACGACTCGGTTGATGACTATTTTTCACAAGTCATGTGCATGGAGATGCTAAACCGATAGTATGGGCTCGGGGATGGAGATCACCGAGCCGGACAGACCCACTTTGAGACGCAGCGAGATATAGTCATTTGTTAGTCTCAAGTGCAATGTCTATGCCATGTCCTAGACCTGAGGTCCTCGCATGTTCTCGGAATGAGGATCGACTCACTTAGGGTCTATCAAACGCTACTCCGTAACTAGGCAGTTATAAAGGTAGCTTTCGGGTGAGTCGTGAGACATGCCGCGAGACATGGTTGACCAAGATGGAATTTGCCCCTCCTATTTGGAGAGATGTTCTCTGGGCCCTCTCGAGTGATCAGATTCGGAAAGCATGGCCATGCGACTTGGGTTAAGTGTTAACCCAGTTCGGGAATCTGTATCATGGTTTCGAGAAGATAGGTCGAGCTAACACAAGGGTGACAAGTACTCGCCTTGAGCCCGACAACAAATATCGTGAGGCAAAAGGAATGTTGCATATGCCACATTGTGGAGGTTCGTCAAACGACTTTACGCCCACATGGGAGTTGGCACGTTCTGCTAGGAGCCGCTACCAACTATCGACTCTGGTCGTGTCCATGTGTACGTGAACCTATAGGGCCGCACACTTAAGGGGTTGTAGTCCATTCGGATTGGATCTGAGTGGAAAATGAATGTGGAGTCCTAGTGGGCTCAAGTGTTGAGCCCACCTCGGAGGTCTATATAAAGGGGAGTGGGCACACCACTTAGGGTCGATCGAATAGAACCCTGGTTAGCCACCTCCACTCCCCACGCCCATGCCGCGCGACCGGACCTAGCAGTCCGCCACTTGACGCTGCTCCCCATACGTGTGGATACCTTGGAGGCATCGCATCTACGGTGCTTGGATGAACCGTTCGAGGGAACCGCGAGGTGCTGTTCCCGGGAGATCACCGTTCACGGGTCTTCGCTGTTCGCGGGAGATCGGCAACACGAGGAGGAGACGGCCCGGGAGATCGGCTACACGCATCACCAACTCTACTTCAGCAGCGGTGACTGCGCGTCTAGTGGTAAACCCGATCCCGTGATCTATTTCCAGCAGCATGATCTCGGGTGCACGGTAGAAAATTTTATTTGGCGCTAGCTTAGCGTACCGCGTGTTCCAACAAGAATTTCATCTGCGGAAGTTGTTGAAATTTAAGATCGTCGGCCTGGCTGCCCTTGAGTGCGCAAGAAAGCAACATGCCTCTCGGGTTGCGTGGCTGAAAGCGGGAGACGCCAAGGTAGCTTTCTTCTAGGCCAAGATCACCTCTAGAAGGAGAAAGAACTTCATTCAGAGCTTACAAAATGGGGGCAGACAAGAAATATCACACGATGACAAGGCGAAAATGATTCATGAGCATTTTCAAGAACTCCTCGGCGAGCAGAGAGCGCATGCATGCACCCTCAACTGGGCAGCGCTGAATTTGCTGACATTGGACGGTCAGGGCCTGGACAACCCTTTCACCGAAGAAGAAGTGTGGGCGGCTGTGTGTGCCTCGCCAGCAGAAAAAGCTCCAGGGCCAGGCGGTTTTTCGGGCTGTTTCTTCAGAACATGTTGGCAAACAATAAAAGAAGACGTGATGGTAGTGTTTCACAAATTCTATAGCCTGGCTACGGGTGATTTTGGTGCTATCAACAAATCCCTGATCGTGCTTTTGCCAAAGAAGAACGGTGCAACCCAAGTGGGGGACTATCGCCCAATAAGCCTCATCCACTCTGTGGCCAAGTTGATCGCCAAGGTGTTATCTGTCAGGCTGTCGAGTGTCATAAACCAGATCATATCTCCTGTGCAGAGTGCGTTTCAGAAGAAGAAAGGAATTCATGACAGCTTCTTGTATGTGCACAACACGGTGAAGCACTTATACCGCAAGAACAAGCCAGCCCTGCTCCTCAAATTAGACATCGCCAGGGCCTTCGATAGTGTTTCATGGGAGTACCTGCTTGAGCTGATGTAGCAACTTGGATTCCTGGCGAGGTGGCGAGACTGGATCGCTTTGCTGCTGTCAACATCCTCCTCCTCCTGCCTGCTAAACGGCGTCGAAGGTGACCGCATTCGTCACAAGAAGGGCCTACGTCAGGGTGATCCGCTGTCCCCCCTCCTCTTCATCCTCACAATTGACCCGCTTCAGAGGTTGTTCGAGGCTGCGGCAGTTGCTGATGAGCTGCAGCCGCTCCTTGTCCGTGGTGCTCGACTGCGTGTCAGTCTATACGCCGATGATGCGGTGGTCTTCGCCAACCCGCAGCGTGAAGAGGTCGACAAGATCCTAAGGCTGCTTTAGGGTTTTGGAAACGCCACCAGCCTGTAGCTCAATCCAGCAAAATCCTCGATGGCTCCTATCCGATGCGACGGCATTGATCTACCACAAGTTCAGCAAAATTTTGGAGGACAGATTGTCAGTTTCCCCATTACATACCTGGGCATCCCAATTACACTTGGTAGAATTAGACTAGTTCATCTCCAATACATCTTGGATAGAATCAGAGCTCGACTAACGGGTTGGAAGGGACACTTGCTGCCTATTGCAGGCCGGCGAGTGCTTGTCACGAGCGTGCTCTCAGCGCTCCCTGCGTTCGCGCTCGCCGTGCTGCGCGTGCCGTGAAGATTTTTCAAGGATATCGACAAGACATGAAGAAGATTCCTTTGGGCGCATGAGGAGGAGATGTCAGGGGGAAAGTGCAAGGTTGGATGGTCGGTCGTTACATCGCCAGTGAACCGCGGTGGCCTTGGCAACCCTGACCTCGAGCGGTTCGCGCGCGCGCTCAGGCTGTGCTGGCTCTGGCTGTCCTGGAAGCACCCGGACAGGCCATGGGCGGGGCTCGGCACGCCATGCGATGAAAAGGACCAAGCTCTCTTTGCCTCTGCCACCTCGGTCACCGTCCGGAGCGGCGCAACAGCCTCTTTCTGGCGCTGCCACTTGCTAGGGGAGCGGCCTCTCTGTCTTGCATATCCGGTTCTATTCAAGCACTTTTCTCGGAAAAACAGGACGGTCATGGTTGCGCTGCAACGGGAGAAGTGGATTCAAGACCTGCGGCACGGCAACCTCGTTGACATCCTTCCATAGTTTGTGCACCTGCAGCGTGTGATCCGGTCGGCTGGGATTATATTGGAGGAAGGAGTTCCCGACGAGATCAAGTGGACGGCAGGTGGAGGAACGGAGTACACAACGCGCTCGGCCTATGATCTGCAGTTTGCTGATCGCCCTCTGATGAACCACCAGGAGATCATATGGAAAACTTGGGCCCCGGGGAAGATGAAGTTCTTCAGCTAGCTGCTACACCATGACCGTCTATGGTGCAATGACAGACTGCAGCGTCGGGGTGGGAAAATCGCTACTTATGCGCCCTCTGCAACAGGAATCTTGAGTCCTCCGTCCACCTCTTCTGGGAGTGCTCGTTTGCTAGGGACATTTGGGCTCAGGTGGCGACTTGGAGTGGCTGCGCTGCGCTGACCCCAGGCGGCCAAACGCGGGAGCGTGCGACCACGCAGATCGTCCAAGGCTTGCTTGCCAGGGAAACACCAGGGGCAGCGAAGGGGCTGAGATCGATCATCATCATCACAACCTGGTTCATTTGGCTCGCGAGAAACCAGTGCACCTTTAGAGGAACCCAACCATGCGCACGCAGAGTGATCAACCAGATCCGTAGTGATCTTGAGAAATCGCGACTCGCAGGAGCAACCTGCTTAGCAACCCCTTTTGGGGATCAAACATGAGAGTGTTGCCATTAGTTTTGCCTCATTTTTATTTTCCTTTCTGCAGAGTTTTCGCAGCAGCATCAGTCTGTTGATGGGCTCGCTATTCTCCTGGATCGCTTTTGACCAGTGAGAAGATTTTTGTCTTCCCCTCTTGCTAAATCAAATGAAAAGCTAGCAAGATGCTGGATCTTTCAAAAAAAAGATGAAACATATTTTTTTAATTAAAAATCACATCATTCCTGGTAAGCCACAATGCCCAGCATAAGGAAGCCACCCCCCACAAAAATATGTGCAGAAAATTGTTTATCAATACCCCACGACCAGTTGCCGAACATGTTACATGCACTACGTGGGGGGTATAAATTTGAAGCTACTTGAACTATGGCCCAAACCGACCGAGCGAACTTACACTCAAAAAAAAGTGTTTAATAGACTCGTTATGTTGGCAAAAGACACATGTCTTGGTGCCTTGCCAGTTGCGTCATGCCAGATTATCTCTAGTTAAGATGACCCCTATGTTTAGGAACCAGAGGAATATCTTCACTCTTAGAGGGATTTTAAGCTTCCACAATTTCCTGTTATCAAGCGGGACATCACAATGAACCATTGCATCATATATGGATTTGACTGTAAACTTGCCATTGTGATGCAACTTCCATCTAAAGATGTCCGGTTCATCTGACAGCTGAATGGCCTCCAAACGTATGAGTAACTCATTCCAAGTTGCCAGGCGAGGAGCTAAAAGGTCCCTACGGAAAGAAATATCAGGGTTTTCTTGCCCCAAAACTTGTTTGATGGAGACAAATTTATGTCTAACAATCCTATACAAGCTCGGGTTTTGCACCATTAGTGGTGTGGTCCCTAGCCAGGTATCTTCCCAGAATCGAACCTGGGAACCGTCCCTAACCGAGAAAGTTCTGAATTGGAAAAAGAATTCCTTGGCCTTCATGACACCAGACCAAAAATGTGAGTCACCAGGTTTCCAATAGACTTGAGAAACAGCCTTGGATCCCACGTACTTGTTACAAATGATTTCCTTCCATACTCCGTTCTCATGGAGTAATTTATAAACCCATTTGCTGAGAAGAGCAATATTTTTAATCTCAAGGTCTTGAATTCCAAGTCCCCCTTGACTTTTAGGTCGACATAATAGAGTCTACCTAGCTAGTCAATATTTCTTGGATTCATTATCACACTGCCAAAAAAATCTGGATCTAAAGTAATCGGGTTGCTGAAGAACCCCTTTCAGAAGATGAAAGAATGACAACATATATAGAACCATGTTGCTGAGGATAGAACTTATCAATATCAATCGCCCACCATAGACAAGAGTTTGGCGTTCCAACTGGCTAGTCGCTTCTCAAGTCTCTCTTCCACGTGCTTCCACTCAGCGATAGTTAAACACCGGTAGTGTATGGGAATACCCAGATACTGAATCGGGAACTGCCCGAGCTGGCATCCAAAAATGTCAGCATACTCAGGTGCAGATTCTGCAGCATCTCCAAAGCAAAAAAGTTTGCTCTTATGAAAATTGATTTTGAGGCCAGAGAGTTCCTCAAAAGCACATAAAAGCAGCTTGAGGTTTCTTGCTTTATCTAGATCATGATCCAAGAAAAGTATAGTGTCATCCGCATATTGTAGGATAGATAGACCCTCTTCTACCAGATGAGGAATCACACCGCTAACTTGGCCGGCCACCTTAGCCCGCTCAACAAGGGTAGCTAACATGTCGGCCACAATGTTAAACAAAATGGGTGGTGCGGGGTCCCCTTGGCGAAGCCCCTTCCTTGTTTGAAAATATTTGCCAATCAAATCGTTAACTTTGATGGCGACACTATCTCCAGAAACAAAACTCTCTACCCATCGACACCATTTTGGTGAAAACCCCTTCATGCATAAAGTTTTCAATAGAAGGGGCCATTTAACTTTATCATAGGCTTTTCCGAAATCTATTTTAAGGATCACTCCATTCAACTTTTTACGGTGAAGCTCATGTACAGTTTCATGCAACACAACAACTCCATCTAGTATGTTGCGTCCTTGCATAAATGATGTTTGAGTGGGCTTGACGACATGGTCAGCAGCCCCATTTAGAAGGCAAATCGGTCGATATTGTTGAATACAACTGGCCTCCTTAATCTTGGGCAGTAGGATAATCTCCCCAAAGTTTAAGCGGGAAATATCAAGGTCTTCGGTATGTAGTCACTACTAGGGAAAAGTCTAGCAGTAGCGCTGGTTTTTGGCCTATCAGTAGCGCGGGTAAGCGCGCTACTGATAAGGCGCTACAGCTAATGCTTAGAAGTAGCGCCTGCCTGCACTCGCTACTGCAATATCTACTTAGTAGTAGTGCTTTCCAAGTCAAGCGCTACTACTAATTACTAGTAGCGCTTTCAAAAACAATCATTACTACTATTATTCCCTATTCCATTTCTCTTGAATTATAGGTCGTACCTATATACAATTTTTCATACAGTAGCAATTTAGAGATTGTTTTTACATCATAATGAGTTATTAAATCACTAGGTGAAAGAACCTGGATTAGTTTCAAGTGCATGGATCCAAAGTAACCAATGGTCACTTTGGATCCATCCATTTGAAACTAATCGGCGGTTTTTTCACCCAATGACATAATAACTTATCACCATCATCATAATATCATTAACAACTTATCATCATAATATATCATTGTCATATAACTCCTCATAATCATCATTTTCATCCATGATGGGACATCATATAACAACTTCGTCACTAGTTATAATAACAACTCCTCATCATCATCATAGTACTCATAATCACTACTCCTACTCAGCATCACCATCAAGTCTAAGACATTGTAGTCATATATAATCAACACTAACTAATTGTTCTTAATACTTAGGACCTACTCCTCTCTCCTAGCTAAAATACCATAAAACAGATAAACCGGTCCTTCAACATAATGGAGAATGGACATAAACCTATCTCCAACTTGTGGCTTGCGCACATTCATTTTGTCTCCAATTAATTGCGTGTGCGCATTCAGCACTTTGCTCCATTCTTTGATTTCGAGCCTTCCATCATTTGAAGAAATCGAGTATGCAGTATGGTAAGCCTCCGAAGGAGTTGGTCATAAACTAACCATATGCATATCACCCTCAGTAAATAGCATGTCAGGCACAACCTGCTTCGGGAGCCTCTGTTCAAAAACGAAATAGTAACATATATAGTTAGCAATGGTTTACTTAAGAATAATGTATGCAATGGAGTTACCATCATTAACAAAATATTACCAAGTTTTTGGCAATGAAGTTATCATCAAGCAATGTATGAACTAGTGGCACGTATCTAGTATAATTTGGGCTGATAGAGTGACTGGTTTTGAAGGCCTCAACATCTTCTATGAATGAGATAAGATAACCTTTCTCCTCACAATTAAGCTTGGAGTCATAGCTGTAGTATGTGTTGTCTACTACCTTCCGAGTATTTCTTGAAGATAAGAAATAAGCTGAAAATTATAAATAAATAAGTTTAGTACGGACGAACACCAAATATTTTTAAATTAACAACATAAATTACTGAACTTAACAAATTAGTTTGACAAACTCACATCTTGGCAAAACTGGAGGCATATCCACATCCACCCAGATGTCGATATTATCATCATCATCATAATCTTCGGGACGAATATCAAATCTTATTCGCATTCCCTCCTCAAATCCATATGCCTTGCAGAGAGCTTCCGAATTAGAGCAACCGAAATGGGAGCGATCGACCGCATTGTAGAACTTAACCAGAAACTCATAACCATGTTTACTTCTTAAGTGAGCCCTCCTCGTCTCCACATTCTCAAAGTCATCTAAACCAAAACCAAGCTTCTCCAATACATATGGTCTAGCATGGCACGGGATGTACTAATCGAATTGAAAAAAAATCCATAAATTACACGTTGAACAAAAGAAGCACAAGTGATGATATTAATTACGATGAAATGCTTGTCGTTGCGTACCGTACAAACATTGAAGGTCTCTTCCAGCTTCACGGTGAAAAACCTATCATTTTGCAGGTGAGGAAACCTGTCGCACACACCCCGGTCATCGTAGCAGTACCCACACTCTGGGATCCCATCGTCATCAGACATCTCCTGTGTTCAAAATTCAAAGATTATAACTCGACGGCAAAACCCAAAAAATCTGGCATGGCCTTTGCTAAAAAAAGACATATCGAGTGCCTGAAATTTGCTGGAACGGAAATTAATCAACACTCCGGCAAAACATAGGCCACTTATCGATGGTCATTGCATTTCAATGGTTCAAAATATGAAAAAACAATTGAAAATATCTCACATATAATCCTAACACTAAATAAACTAGTTTAATTAACTACTTACCGAATAAACTAGTTTTATTAACTACTTACTAAATAAACTAGTTCTATTAAGCACTTACTAAATAAACTAGTTCTATTAAGCACTTAATATAAATAAACTAGTTATATTAATCACTTACTAAATAAACTAGTTACCTACGATTTGCAAAAACAGAGACAAGGGAGGGAGGGATGAGAGAGGAGGGGGAGGGGGCGGCCGGAGGAGGAGGGGGAGGGGCGGGCCGGAGGAGGAGGAGCAGTCGGAGGAGGAGGAGGAAGGGGCAGTGGGAGGAGGGCTGCCGGTGGAGGAGGGAGGAGGGGGCGACCGCAGGCAGAGGGAGGAGGGCGCGGTGGGAGGATGAGGAGGGAGGAGGGCGCGGTGGGAGGAGGAGTGACGGAAGGAGGGAGTACCTCGGTGGCGGACGGACGACGGCGGCGGCGGCGACGAACGACAACGGTTATCGGCGCGGGCGAGAGTGACTGAGAGGGAGAGTGAGTGAGAGAGAGAGGGTCGGCCGCGTGGGGATAAGGTAGGGTTAGTAGTAGCGCGGGTAAGAAACAGCGCTACAGATAAGGATAATAGCAGTAGCGCGGTACGGCGTAAGGCGCTACTGCTATAATGTAGCGACCAGACCTCAAATGGCCTGTGCTGCTGTGCACCAGTGTCATCCCTGGATCAGTAATGTTTACACGCACAGTACAAATGGAGGATTTATAATAGAGTAGCAATCACACACTTATTACATCGAATATCTCCGAAGAGATTAAGTATGATAAACATGGCTTAAGGCCATCTAACAACGATAACAACGGAAGACTTGGAAGATAAGCGAGTCCATCAACTCCAGCGGCATCACTGAGTATAAGACCACGACCTAAGGCACCTTACTCGTCGTCTGAAAAGTCTGCAACATGAGACGTTGCAGCCCGAAAACGGGTCAGCACATAGAATATGCTGGCAATGTAACACATAGAGAATAATGAACAATAACAATGCTATACTACATGCATATATGGCTGGTGGAAAGCTCTATGGTTACACTTTTGCGAAAAGCCAATTTTATCCTACTTCAAAGGAATAAATTTTATTTAACTACCATGGTGGTTGTGAAACATTGAGATGGTTGACAGCATCTCAATCCCAATTAAAAGTCATCAATAACCCAACAAAATTAATTAGAAGTAACATAGTGTTGAGATTCACATGATAATCCAAGTACTAGATACTCAAGTTGTCCATAACCGGGGACACGGCTAACCATGATTAGTTTGTACACTCTGCAGAGGTTTGTGCACTTTTCCCCACAAGACTTGATCTCCTCCGTTGGATTACTCGCACGACATGGTGTTTGAGTAACGGATGACCAAGACACAGTCTTTCAGAAGTGTTTGCACCTTACGTATGGGTAGACAGTTACACCTACTTTCCCCTACATCTGCTAGTCTACCACTGTAAGAGTTCACACAACTTAGTCAACTATGCTAGAGCCCATAATAGCTTGCGGCTGCACACGGAAGTTTCTAGCATGAAAAATCTCATGATCCCTTTGAACCTGGGTGGCGGACCAAAGAAAAACAGGCAATCCTGGAATACCCAGGTACCTCAATCCACCCAGATGTGAGTTTAAGTTGCCACCTTAAGTAAACCATTAATTAACAATCTCACATCTGTCGTGAATTTCACTCAAACCCAATCCACGTCTACGAGCATAGCATGGCAATAATAAAAGCAACGTAGAAGTAACTCCCAAGGGTTTGAATAGAAAACAGGTAATAGGTGCTACCTCAACTACTTCCCAATACCCACAATTTAATTAGATCCTAAACATGCAATGTTTGAGGGTTGATCTAATGCAATAAAACTGGGTATGGAAAGGTATGATCAAAGTGTTACTTGCCTTGCTGATGATCCGCAAAACCTAGCGATTCGAAGTAACAAGCGGCACACTCCGGGTACTCTATCGCAAACAAACAAGCATACAATCAGTACCCATCTAATGCACAGGTAAAACTCGAATGAAAGATCCAACCAGAAAGTTCAACTTAAGAACTCCGGTTTGCAAAAAGAATCAACTCGAAAGAAGCAACGAAAGTCAAACTGCGAAAGAAAGAAGCTTCGTTTGCTAATCTGGATCTAGGTCAAATTTTACTGTAGCAAAAACTTGTTTGAGTAGGTTAAACAGAAATAGAATTTCGAGACGAAACTCTAGGCGCTTGAATCGCCTGATTCCGATAAACGAGCGAGAAGTTAAACAAAAACGAAGATTCGATCAGAAATCGAATCTGAGAAAATCGCAGAAAAATCCGACGAAAAAGAAAAACGGACGAAC